>NC_088331.1:5657500-5957500 GCF_036884655.1 Musa acuminata AAA Group | reverse complement strand
AGAGAATCATATAACCTCTAGTCCTTCAACTAAAGAGGAAGATTTCATATAAATCTGTAGCAGTTACCTATTGAGGAATCCAAAGGCCTCTATTTTAATCAAAATTTATTTCGATCTTATCTGCATTGCAGATGAGAACTGTAAAGTCAACTACAATAAAAGTATGACTTCTCTATTTGCTTGTCTGTCCTCCTTTTGCATGGAACCTTTCACAGAAATCAAGGGAAAAAAATGCAAAGAATATCTTCCAAACACATGATATCTATATGTAGCATTCATTTCTCAGAAAACCAAAGAGACTTTGCTATGAAACCTGCCTTAAGCCAAGCTGACAAGCCTTGTTTGGGTCAGAAAGTGTATTCCAAGGTTTCTGACCTCTGAGAAACCTCTTAACACACACACAAACACACACTACCACATGAAAAAGTAATCTTTACTAACATTCATTCATTCATTCATTTCTGAGAAAAACAATGCATGTTAGAATGCCCTGTTTAGGTCAAAAGTGCATGCCAAACCTCCAGTGACATGATTCACTGGTGTCATTGGACTCACTACATTCACATAGCCTTTCCACCTAAACAGTGACATCTCTTTCTTCTTTCTAGTGCTGACTGAGAATTAAGTGTGAGATTGGATGCAGGGCAAGAGGATTAGCTGCTGGTACATGTGGTGATCACTGAGTGACCCACAGGTGGATAGTGATCTCAGGACAAAATGGCATCCCTGCTTCATAAGATACCTGCTGCTTGCAGTGGTCCCTTTTCTTCTTTCCTTGAAGGAAGCAATGCAGATCCACCCAAATTCTCAATTCTCTATCCCAGCAATGGAGAAAATGAAGTTACTTGGCCTTGGAAATCTGCAGAATCATCAAGCATGGCAAGAGGGCAAAACTTTGCCAGTGTATGTGGGGCTCAGGTGCTGTTTAGCTGTAGAACTTCCAGGGGACAAGTATCAGATGATAGCTGGATGCCATCTCTACAAAAATATGTGTTTGTTTTATATTGACTCAATATTCATAGTTCCATATCTCAACCATAAATCAAACAAAAAAATTCTGTATATATATATATATATATATATATATATATATATATATATATATATATATATATATATATATACCTAACACAAAGCTAAAAAAACTGATGACATATTTTCCATGTATCCAAAAGCATCATAAAAATCATAATAATTTATTACACGAGACTCTCGTCAATACTAAATTTTTTTTAGTAGCATCAGTTGGTCCACAGAAGGGAATAATTATGATTGATTGTTGTCCAGTCCTCATACTTTTTTTTCTTTCTTTTTTTTTGGGTTCAGCAGTCTTCTCTTTACAGCCTGCTTCATTGATTACTGGAATCAGCAGTTGATTGCATTGCCCACCTTGGGGATGCATCTGATGATGAGTGCTGGCACATTTGGTGTCACTCATTGATGATGATCTGCAACTCAATTATGAGCCAGTAGCTGAAACATGAGTCCTTCAAGCTGGACCGGACTGGGCTCCAAGACACAGCAGCTGAAACCTCTGCAGCATATCTGATTGCTAAAGTAGACAAAATGTGTTCAAGAACAACATTCAAAGAAAAATAATGATTACGTTAAAAGAACATAATACTCCATGTTATTGCTACATTGGAAATAAAATAGAAAATAAATTGATTTATTAGAATTTAATAAGCATGTGTTAATGCTTGATAAGTTAACCACAGTTGACAATGATGATCAACAAAAACCAATAGTTCATAAACCCAAATAGTGAAACACAGAGAGAAGTCCTGTAAATATTTTCCTGGAAAAAGGTTTTACAAGAACCGTAGATCGAACTGAACTAATTAGTCCGATTAGAAATATTGATCGGTATGATTCACTTATTAAAGAGTCGGATCGAACAAAATTCAATGTTCTCTACATGTATTATTGTCCTTTAGAGTGTTAAAAATTCAATTAAAAAAAAGCTAAAAGGATCTATAAATCTTAGAACCAATCCTAAAATTATCTGCTAAAATTTATAATTCTTAGCCTTAATTTTGACAAAATTGCTTATATATCCCTCTACAGTTAGTGATGTTCATACTTAACTCTCTAAGAAAACTTATATTCATGTAAAACTCAGAACATTATAATTAGTATTTGTTAGTTGATTTAATAATTAGCACAATGGTATTATAACACCGATTGATATTCATACTTATATAATTGGTAACTCTTATACAAGCGCTAATCTTTTGTTATATAATTCCTTTTAAGCTCAAATTAAATCTTATTAATCAAAATTATATATGATTAACTATTTCATCAAGCATATGCTAATGGGGTGACATATAGGGGCAAATATGCTACTTCTAAAATATGAAAGAATAGATATGTAAGAACCCTTTTATTTCTTATATTTCTGTGTTTTTCTAAAATTTTTATCCTGTATTTTTCAGATAATTTTTTAACATGTGATTTAACATATTTATCCACTTGTCCAACCCATAGTCATTCTTTCACTACAAGAGATAATTATATTACACATCAACTGTTACAGGCTTGTAAATTGAGAGTAAATAGAGTTTGTAAATGCTTAAAAAATCTATAAATGACATTTACACCCTTTAAAATTTGATGCTGATTATATAATAACAACTTGTGTCTCATTTAAATTAAATTAACTAATTATAACTAGAAAGTATTAGGTTGAGTTTTCTTTCAATGGATGTTAATATGGAGGATCAGTAATATTTGGAGGGACATAATATATGAAATTGACATGAACCTTAACTAAGCCTAGAAATATAAATATTGGGGAGAAAATTACTAGTAGAGTAGCTTTGTCTGTGACATACTAAAATAATGGTTTGAGAGTGGGAGAAGGATCAAATTTTACCTATTGATTGACTATATTTATCTTGTTTTTATTGCATTCTTCTTGAGCAATAGTTATAAGCCCTAACCTTTCTTTCTCTAATACTTCAATCAAAGTTCAAGAATTCTTCATGATGCTTACTGGAAGTCAAGCTCAGCCCAATGCCTAGCAATTAGATTCTTCAATCATATACAGGTTTCGGTCAAAGATTGTGACCTATGTTTGATATATATATATATATATATATATATATATATATATATATATATATATATATATATATATATATATATATATATATATATATATTTGAAAGGGGATTGAGACATTTGATTAAAGTCATCTAATAAGAAGTTGAGGTCAAAACATTGTTTCAATGACATATTCTAAACATCCAAGGTTGATGCAAGTTTATTTTGTACTACTCTACACTAAACATCACTTGTCAAGAGAGCTACTTGGTCAAGCATGGGGGAAGATAAAAAGCTTTTCTTGTAATGCATGCTTCAAATGTCAAACAATTTGGACTGTATAATATAGTCTACATATAACTCTATGTCTGTGGAGCATAATTAAGTAGACATATCTGCTATGAACATAAAAATCACAGCTCCCTGACACAGTTTTGATTATTTTCATTAGCAAACTCTTCATCATCATTATAATACATCCATTATGGTACATGATCAAGGAAAAAGTTACAATTAGTAAAAGTATCAAAGAATCTTGATCTCAAATCAAGACATGTGGTAACATGATTAGAATTCCCAATATGTTGTTATTTTCATATCAATTATTGATAATGGATGTTATCTCCCTTTCCTGACACACTATTCATTTTATATATAATATAATGTCATATTTTTTTTCCTCTAAAAATATACTTCAGAATGGTTATAGGTGAGATAATTCATGTCATCAAACAACAAGACATAAGAAAAAAAAAGGTTTTCTAAAATGGTAGTTCACCTCTCAAACATCAAAAGATGCCCATCTTCTGATGCCAAATCCCCTTGTTGTCCATATAATTAGTCCCAGTAATTTATGAAAGAGAGATGCTTTTTAGACCCATAAAAACAAGCCAAAATAGACACTGAGATAATCCAAACTTCCAAATTTTGTATCCATTGAGAGGGTGTCATCTCCCATTAATATATTGACTTTTAAGCTGACCAAGTTGTCTTTTCTAGTGAGCTTCTTTTATTAGTGTCTCCAGCACTGCATTCTTGAGATGCTGCCTGGGAATTATTAATATCCACATCCACAGTAGTGTTGTTCTCCAACACAAACCATCACCGAGGAAGAAGACAACGAAACAAGAGAAAATGGGAATTTGGCATTCTTTGTGTGTATTGCTTTATGTGATAGAACTTCAAGGTATTGACAGACATGAATTGCGCATCCGCTGTAGTGTTCTCCAACACAGGCCATCGTCGGAGAAGAAGACAACAAAACAAGAGAGATGAAATGCATGTCTGTGAAATGCATTTCCACAGTGGAGTTCTCCAACACAGGCCAACATTGGAGAAGAATTTGACAACAAGGAAAGTGAAATGGCAATTTCGGATGTAAAAATTTACATGTGATAAATCTTCAAGGCATGGAGGGAGATGAAATGCATGTCTATGAACGGTGTGTATCTCTCTACAAATGGGGTGGTTTTGGAGTGATGATGGGTGAGACAATATGACTTCCCTTTATGGGGAATTGTGAGTTGCAAGAGAGGAATGGGTGGATGAGTTTCCTTCTCTTTCGAGGGGGGTGCGATAGGGATGACAGCACTTCATAGAAGATGAAGTTGGGTTGGCGTGGGGGTTGCAAAAGTAGAAGCACAAGTCACCCTTGTCCCTTCACTTTTCCCTGCCCTTCTTTTTCCTCAAGAGCTCTCTCTCTCTCTCTCTCTCTCTCAAAAGGAGGAATGTTGTGGGTGTGATGAGTCCTCATTGAGAAAGGGGGGACCCTTGATTGAGACTTGCAGGCTCTTTCTCTCTGTTTATCTATCTTTATCTCTATCTGCCTTTAGTTTGGAACAGTGATGGATTGTGGACAGGCAAAATTGATAGAGCCATCCATCACATAAATCTTTTCTAATCTTAAGATTAACATACTATATTCATAATCAACAGATCCTGAGTTATGTTTAAATGAAACGACTAAGATTATTTAGTTTTACATTGATCGACGACGACGAATAAAAAAATTATAATATTATTTTAGTTAAAATTAATTTTATGAATAATTCATCGTGAGACTATGTGATTATGACTGTTTAAGTAAAAGATACTCTCCTTCGATCTATATATGATGGTTCATGTTCTATATAATTAATCTAAATCATATCATTAAATACCACCTTTAGCTCATCTAAATGAAGTTTAACAACTGAGAAATAAGCTGAATTTAGAAGGCATTATTAGTTTAGCATTGGCACTTTTGGCAAACCAACCATTGCTTTCTTTAATTGCAATATCGATCCATTAATTACTTGTCATCAATAAGTGTGGGCACACTGCCATTATTATTGTAAGAATCTAGCCACCAAAACCTTAGATTTGATCACCGCCTTACTGGCGGTGATCTGACCGGGAATTCCCCCCTCGGGCAAAAGGAGGCCGCGGAGGACGGGACCACATGAGTGAGCTGTGAGGGGATTTCTTGAAATATATCTTAGTATAGGGACTTGTATGCAATCCTAAGTGACACTGGAATGACTCGGAAGTCCACCGCTTTGGTTAATGTTATGTAATTTGAAGTGTGTGTGGGGGTTTAAATGTAAAGTTGTTGCCCTTATTGGATCCACAAGTAGCTCGAGCAATAGCTACAAGGAAAGAGAGCGAAGCGAGGAAAGGGTGTTCTTTTCCCAATCCTTTCTGTTCCCTCTCTCTCTCTCTCTCTCTCTCTCTCTCTCTCTCTCTTTGTCGTTAGGATCCGAGTAGCGGTCGAGGAAGAGGAATCTTTCCCCAAAGAAGCGGAATCGAGGCGCGGTTTTGACGGATCTTGGGAGCATTTGGAGCATTTCTTGACGTTCAGTCCTTCGAGGGGGCGACTTCGATCATCAGATGAATGATTCGGAGGTCTCGATGACGACAGAACGGTGCTCGGGGTTTGATTTGTGTCGGGCGAAGCCGAAAGATTGAATCTTGATGGTCGGTTGCGGCGGGGGGCATGGCGGCGGCGTCGGCGGCGGCAGATCACGGCAGGACGGGCCACGCCGAGAGGGACATCGAGCAGGTAAAGGCTTCGAATTCTTGGTGGAACGCTGTTCTTTTAGTTCCTGTAGTTGAATCGGAGGAATAGGTGTTTCTTAGTTGTTGATCCAAGGTCGACTAGAGTAGTCCATATCACTGGCTTCTCTGTTGCATCTGAGGATTTTTTTGTGTCGAGTGATGTAAACAACTAGTTGGCGTTTTGGTATCAACTTCCGTGGATATGACTAAGTGAAAGCATTCTCAGTTTATGCATATTGCACATTCAATTTACAAGAGTTTAAACTAACAACTATACACTTCTATTGAAATGCTTGATTCTTGCAACAACAATTCAACTCCTCTTGGCTAGTAAGTGCTTCAAGGTGCTGTTAAATTTGGCACTTATTCATCCTTAACCTGAGTGTTGGCTTCTGTTTACGTTAGTTATTCCCCAATTTCCTAGACTTGCATATTTGATGACTAGTCAAGACATTTCATATCTGTTTGCTAACTTTTCCAATGGAACGGTTTTCTCCAATCAAGTTTATTTTTGTTGCAGTCCTTCTTCCAGGGTTGAACAAAAATGAATGAACATGCTAAAGCGTCAATAGTGATGCTAACGAACACCCAAATATCATATCCCTAGAGAAAGATTTGTGAAACAGATGAAAGCATAGGCAGAAGATGCGAAGAAGTACTACTAGGAACTAGAGTGGGAACTATCTATATCAGTTTAGCTACATATACATTAGATTTATATAACTCCTACATGCATGTTTATCTTGCTTTCCTCTTCTTCTTAGTTAGTCAATCTCATAAATTTGATGGAACTCTCCTTGCAATTTGTTAGGACGTGGCTCTCATAACTAGGACATGGTCCAGTTTGGAGAATGACTTACTTATAGGGCTACTGATGCCCAATTCTGGCTACAGCAGGCCTAGAAATTCATCATTAAGATACCCCTGAAAACTAGCTGAACTTGTCTTCCTCTGGTTGACCGGCCAGAGTAGGACCCCAAATCTGGACGACTGCCTACTCCGGCTTGTGTGGCTACAGTAGCTCACTCACTGGTTTGTACTAATACAAGCTAGTCATCCAAAATTTTAAAGACCCCTTTCTGCACTAGATTAGAGTCCTAGACTTTTCTTCTTGATCATGAGAGGACTGCCAATCATGCTAGTCAGATTGGCCACCATGGACTAGGAGGCGAGTGGGTCTATAGATGGGTAGACATTATGGTGTCATTCTATTGTTTGTGATATCACTCTTAGATTAACGATCTTGGCTTATTTATTAATTTGTTGTGTTTTGTGGAAAATCATTTATATAACATCCTGGTAATATGCTCAAATTATGCTGTTTATCTTACTGAATATATAGTCTTCTCAATTTTATGGACAAATATGTAACATACCTAACTTTTTCCTTTTTATCATGCTGAACGTGTGCTCTTATCTGGCTATGTTTCAGATCAAATGAATTTGTCTTGCAGATTAATCGTATGATTTATTTTTTTTGTCCTTTTCATCACTCACAGGCTATCACTGCTCTGAAGAAGGGAGCATACTTGCTAAAATATGGACGAAGAGGAAAACCGAAATTTTGCCCATTCAGATTATCTAATGTAAGCTTTGTCGACACATGTCTAGAATTTTGGATTCTGATATTCAAGATGCTGATATACTGTCCGGTTGCACCTTCAAATATTTGTCTGTCATTTTTTTTTCTTCTTTTGTCTATCTTGTACATGACAATATTATTCTAAGAATTGCTTTAGAATTATGTTTTTCTGAAAACTAAAGGTAGTGCAACTATATATTATCATTTGTAATGGAAAATTTCAAATATTAGCTTGATATGTCCAAACAAAATATGCTATATGCTTCATGTTATGCATTGGATGGTATCAGATATCTTTTCTTCATGCAATTTGAACAATTGTGATATTTCATGTTTATTAATTTTCTCTCCCAAAATTCCACTTAGTCAGCTATAAATGCAAGAGTTTGTGATCCCTTGAGGTTGTGCTTGAAACTGGTTACTCCTTTATACAATAAGTTAATGATAATTTAGTACCAATATCTGTCTTCTTTCTTGATCCTCAAGAGATCTTTTCTCTTCTTCAAATTGGAGAAAGCCTTAAGAGGGGTATATCTTATTATTCTTATTACAAGATCAATACATATATGCATATTTGCGTAATTATAAGATGAACATATTAACCTATAAAGTTCTTTGGAATGACTCATTTTGCTAGTCATGTTTTCCTAA
Organism: Musa acuminata AAA Group; assembly: GCF_036884655.1. Classification (NCBI taxonomy): domain Eukaryota; kingdom Viridiplantae; phylum Streptophyta; class Magnoliopsida; order Zingiberales; family Musaceae; genus Musa; species Musa acuminata. Next base: position 5,949,183 of record NC_088331.1, on the reverse strand, counting down.
AGTTAGCATTTATCATTCTTTTACAAATGATTAGTTGTGCATATTTGTATTTTCAGGATGAGTCCACATTAATATGGTTTTCAGGCAAAGAGGAGAAACATCTCAAACTAAGTCATGTATCCAGAATCATGCCTGGACAACGCACTGTAAGTTCCCTTTTTGGATACACAAGCCTCCAGAAAACCTAAGATTTTTATAAATTAAGATTTTTCGGCAAAGGCTATTTTTCTGATATGTATACTTACCAGAGCAGAGCAACAATCCAGTTAATCACATTATAGAGTCTCATTCTTGAAAATATAAAGAAATTTTTAGTCAAAATGGTTATAGAAATACTGGAGCAGAAATTTTGTGTTGGAAATTTCTGGACGGTTCATGTTTCAGGAGGAGACAGCAGCATGCTCTGCCACTTTTCAAAGAAGTTCATTAGTCAGATAAAAATTGTTATAGGAAAATAATAAACTTGTTGTTTTGTTGCAGATGGCAAATTATATATTTGAAACCAGTATCGTGTTCTTCTAATGTATGTCTGTATGAAGTTTGTGGATTCATTTTCACCTAATTTCGATCTTATGTTTTGTTTACAGGACATCAATCCTGGTAAGGATTGTATAGAAGTTATGTTTTCTCTCCAGTTACTCCTAGCTTAAGTGTTGCGATAGAGAATTGTGGCTTACTATGTTTTTCCACCGAAGATTTTCTGTTCCCTAGGGTTTTAGAGACCTAAGGATTCTTAGTTGAAACCAATACATAAGTTTGTATGTATGCTTGGCCTAGATATCCGACCTAGGTTTTTTCACCATTTAAGTTGTGGAGTAAACAATTAAGAACTAGCAAGCTGATAATGTTACATTGCAATCCTAAGCCCCAAACAAGGTTGGATCATGTTGTTGACTAAATGTAAGCCAAACAATGAAAAGTTAAAAACCAAAAGATCTAATGAATCTAGTTCATGATCCTACCTAATCAGTAAGCAAAATACGATGGAAAATTGCGTGAGACTTCATAGACAGATGTGAAATACTAATATTCTGAAGTGAATAACCTCAAATTGTTAAATGCAAGCTCAATGTAATATATATACATATATATAAATTATTAACTCCTGATACATTTTTGTCTGCCAGGCAATTTTTCAGAGATACCCACAGCCTGAGAAGGAATGTCAATCATTTTCTCTCATATATAGTGATAGATCACTGGATCTTGTAAGTCTAGTCCAATCTTGGATCAACTAAATATGTCTCCTAGTACTTCTGAGCATTTATCCTCCTCCATGCTTTTGTCTATTCTTTCATGATTTGCTTACTTATATCACCCTTATGATAATCTCACTCTTCTCTGTGCAAGATATGCAAGGATAAAGATGAAGCTGAAGTCTGGTTTGCTGGTTTAAAAACATTGATACCACGCAGTCATCACCGAAGTTGGAGAACAGAATCGAGAAGTGATGGAGCATCATCTGGTACAAACAGTCCAAGGACATACACCCGTCGAAGTTCTCCTTTAAACTCTCCCTTTGGTAGCAGTGACAGTATGCAGAAGGTGTTCCCTGTTTGTTCATCATTTTGTTCTTTTCTAATGTTACCAATACAATGGGAAATTGCTGACTCATATATAAATTCAGGATGGCAGTGACACTTTTCGAGTTCGAAGTCCATATGGAAGCCCAACAAAGAATGGATTGGACAAATCATTCTCTGAGGTTGTCTCATATGCAGTACCTCCAAAGTCTTTCTTTCCTTCAGATTCTGCTACAGGGTCACTCCACTCTTTATCTTCTGGATGCTCAGATAACATAAATGGGCATGCAAGAGCCATTGCCACAGATGCATTCAGGGTGAGTCTGTCAAGTGCTGTCAGCTCATCCAGTCAAGGCTCAGGTCATGACGATGGAGATGCTTTAGGGGATGTATTTATATGGGGGGAAGGGACTGGGGACGGGGTTCTAGGTGGTGGAAGTCTTAGACTCGGTAGCTATTCAGGTATTAAATTGGATTCTCTTGCACCGAAAGCCTTAGAATCTGCTGTAATACTAGATGTGCAGAACATATCGTGTGGTGGGAGACATGCAGCTCTTGTCACCAAGCAAGGGGAGATATACTCTTGGGGGGAGGAATCAGGAGGGAGGCTTGGGCATGGTGTAGATGCTGATGTATCTCAGCCAAAACTGATTGATGCTCTTGTAAATATGAATATAGAACTTGTCGCCTGCGGGGAGCATCACACCTGTGCTGTTACATTGTCTGGTGACCTTTACACATGGGGGGATGGCACTTCTACACTTGGGCTCCTTGGGCATGGAAATGAGATGAGCAACTGGATCCCAAAGAGGGTTAATGGGGCTTTAGAGGGTATACATGTTTCATCAGTTTCTTGTGGGCCTTGGCATACAGCTGTTGTAACCTCCGCTGGGCAACTATTTACCTTTGGAGATGGAACTTTTGGTGTCCTAGGTCATGGAGATTGCAAGAGTGTGTCAGTACCCAGGGAAGTAGAATCCCTGAGAGGACTGCGCACGGTTCGAGCTGCTTGTGGTGTTTGGCATACTGCTGCAGTTGTAGAAGTAATGTCTGGAAATTCAAGTTCTAGCAACTGTTCTTCTGGGAAGCTGTTTACATGGGGTGATGGTGATAAAGGACGTCTTGGACATGGTGACAAAGAAAATAAACTAGTGCCTACTTGTGTAGCTGCCTTGGTTGAACCAAACTTTTGTCAAGTTGCTTGTGGGCACAGCCTAACTGTGGCACTTACTACCTCAGGTCACGTTTACACAATGGGCAGTGCGGTTTATGGTCAACTCGGAAATCCACAGGCAGATGGAAAGCTACCCATGCGTGTTGAAGGAAAGCTCCTCAAAAACTTTGTTGAGGAGATTTCATGTGGTGCTTATCATGTTGCTGTCTTAACTTCAAGAACTGAAGTATACACATGGGGGAAAGGTGCAAATGGTCGACTAGGACATGGTGATACTGATGACCGTAATTCCCCTACATTAGTCGAAGCTTTAAAAGACAAACAAGTCAGAAGTGTAGTTTGCGGCACTAATTTTACTGCAGCAATTTGTATCCATAAGTGGGTATCTGGAGTTGATCAGTCTATGTGCTCAGGCTGCCGTCTGCCGTTTAGTTTTAAGAGGAAGCGACATAACTGCTATAATTGTGCACTTGTTTTTTGCCATTACTGCAGCAATAAAAAGTCTCTTAGGGCTTCTATGGCACCAAATCCTCATAAACCATATCGTGTATGTGACAACTGCTTTATCAAGTTAAGCAAGCCCTTGGAAAGTGACTCATCACTTCATTCTGCAGCTAGCAGGAGGGGAAATATAATTAAGGGATTCACTGAAATGACTGAGGAGGATAAATTGGATCCAAAATCAAATGTGCAAATCCCTAGAATTTCTTCAATAGAGTCCTTTAAGCAGATAGAAAATAGATCTTCTAAAAAGAACAAGAAATTTGAATTCATTGGCAGTCGTGTATCTCCAATCCCAAATGGAACATCACGTTGGGGTGCTCTAAACATTTCAAAATCTTTCAATCCAGCATCTGGAACCTCGAAGAAGTTCTTCTCAGCATCTGTTCCTGGGTCAAGAATTGTGTCCAGAGCCACATCACCTGTATCAAGAAGGCCCAGTCCCCCTCGTTCCACCACACCAACACCGACACTCGGAGGACTGACTTCTCCAAGAATCATTCTTGATAACTCAAAAGGTGGTACTGACAGCATAAGCCAAGAGGTTCTAAAGTTAAGAGCTCAGGTAAACTTGCAATCTAAATTCTAAAGAACCTGTGAAGATATATTTGTTCCATTTTTAATTAATCATCCAATTACACAATATGTTTAAATAGTAATCAAGTACTTTAATATCTACTTCAAACATTTTTTTTGATAGCTTTAAGACATAAGTTATTCTGAGGAATTTCTCAAAGTTCTGACTTTGATATTGAAATTTAAGTGCTTGATCTCAGCTTGCTTTCTATCATTGGTATTGTGTTCAATACAATTTGTAAAAGATAGATGTCATTATCGTTTCTTAAATTGTGGACACTCATTTTCTCCTGCTGCTACCTCAGTTTCCTGGGATGTAGCCTACTTCTAAAAATGTTCTAAGTGCATGTTACTCCATAAATCCTGATATGATAAGTCTCAGTTTCCTGAGACTTTGGATGGATGTCACATTGTCACTTATTATACAACTAATGCTATATATCTGTGAAAGTTATGCAGCTCTTAATTTTCTTAGTACTCACCTCAGTCATAGCAAATGCTACAACAGAAATGCATAGTGCAACTTATCTGGGTCTTTAAGTTAGTAGTATAGACTGGTTTGTTCATGTGGTCAAAGAAAATATGTATTCATGAAGTTGGATTTTTTTCATTACATGGGTGCATAATTGGCTTGTATATCTATTACTAGCAGTTCAACTTTATTGGTTTCACTAGTGTATTTAAAATGGTAGTCTCGTAGTATAATCTAAGGAGTCCCTTACAGCTAGATTGTAGTCAAGATATGTCATAATATGTGAACTCCTTGATGACGTAGAGGAGAATCTCTAACCATCATATTTTGAAAGATGAAGTTCCTCTATGGAAGCAATCAGTAGTATTAGAACATGGACTGCTAGACCTTTGTCTCCAAAACATAATTGAGAGATGTTGGTCGACTTGGTGGTGGAGATAAGAAATGAGGAAAGTTATTGAGGATTTGCAAGAAATATATAGCTATCAGAAAGCAGTTGAATCTAAATTTCAAATACTGGTTGCTATGCAACATATCAATTAGTTTTTACTGGTTGGAGCAACAATCGGTTTCGTTGGTTGATATTGGAAGGTATGGGTTGATATATGGCCCACTTCATTGGAAGCTGGTCTGGTAGATCTCTAAAACTAGTACTGACCAAGATTTAAACCTTGGTTAGAATATGAAACTTCTTACTTTATAAACCAGAAGTTTATATTTGCATATTATTTTCTCCTATACGAAAAATAGTATTCATTGGCACAAATCAAATAGTTGATTCCCATGTATTTTACCAGCCCTGTCTGACATCAAAATATCCTAACAACAATGTGTAAGCCAGGAGTGATAGACCCACCAAGGGTACAAGAGTACCTCATAGTGATGCATAGTCTACCAACAAGGTAGGTTGCTATCTGCAGCAGTATCCTGTAGTTGCATCTGTAATAGTGATTGTTTATTTTCAAAATTCTGACCCTTGGTTATTGAATCCTTGGTACCGACAGAATCTAGTAGTTGGGATTTCATTGTAATTTCATAGGACTTGACAGGAGCCCTTTTTTTTTGCAACCTCCAATCTGTGAATCAGGGCAACAGAGTAATTTATATGCTGGAAAGCAAGGGACCATGTGGAAATTGTTTAAGTGCATAAGCAGAACCTAAAAATCCCTTAAGGAGTGTATAGCAGATCCATCGGTCCAGAAGCCTTATCTCTTCCGTATATGATTTCATGAGCTTCCAAGACGAGATGCAATGTGAATTTTCTTGAGGAAGCTCAGCTTCAGTGTAAGGGGTATAGGGTGCATAGCTTCCAGATAGATAGCATCTAATTGTGGATAACTAGGTAATGTGACAGAATTGTAGAACCAAACTGATTGCAGAGGGAAGATGCCATTTTCCCATTTTCCATACAGTTAGAATAATAAATCTTTAAATCTGACTATATCCATTCAACTAGAATATTTTGGCCATTAGAATAATAATGTTATTCAAATATCAAAAAATACAAGTAACCACTTTAACTTAAAACAGTTATCAGATGAAAATCAAACTCATATGCATCTTTTGGCTTGTTTCATACAGTGACCAACACCGCTTTGCTAATTTAAATAAAGCGTGATATCAAATCAATCTATTTTCAGCAACTTATACATAATTAGCAGCTCATTTCTTCATGCCAATACTGGGTCTGACAAAATATATTATTGCAATGTTCTGAGAGATTCTTGATTCAAACATGGTATTTAGCATCAAGGGAATTGTTTCTTTTCATGTGGATCAATGTTGCCTACTAAGGAATGTCCTAAAACAACCATGATGAATCTTATTTAGATATCTCAAGTTCTTATTATCAGGTAGCAGATATAATGAGGCAACTGAGTTTCTCGCCAGTCAAATTATGACTTTTGTGGTTTAATTAACATAGCAGTTTTGATGCATGCATATTTATAACTCATTCACAGTTGGGACTTACGGTTTTGTTGTTGTTGTTGTTGTTGTATTCACAGGTGGCAAACCTTGCTCGTAAGGCCCAGCTTCAGGAAGTTGAGTTGGAGAGAGCAACTAAACAGTTGAAGGAGGCCATTTCAATTGCTGAAGAAGAAGCTGCAAAAAGCAAAGCAGCCAAAGAAGTAATCAAGTCACTCACTGCTCAAGTAAGGGCACTTGCATTGACTGGTAGACATGCTCTTTTTTAATTTTAGTACACAACTGATTTGCCGAGTGTTGTGTGGAGCTTAAGAAAGTTAGATTGCATGAAAGTTAGATTTCATAAAGCTTCTTTGAAGTTCTGGTTCTAACAATCTGATCAATTGAGACTTATGAAGTTTTCCACAAGTGATTTAGGACTTGCATTTGTTGACCACAGAGCATCATATTTATTCACATTCTCCAAGGCAATTGTGCAACTGATTCTATAACTTAATTTTCCATGGATAAATGGTACTAACACCAGCCATTTGCTTCTTGGTACTGTTTAATTATGTTCTTACATGTTCCACCTCTTTCTGATTTGTTTGCAATAGTTAAAGAGCATGGCTGAAAGATTGCCAATAGGAGCTGCTGAAAACAGTAAACTAACTTCCTTGGCATCCCTCAACACAACTCCCACCTCAAGTGGTGTTTCAGTTGCAGCTGTTGAGCGATTAAGCAGCATGTTGACTTCTCAAGAAACAGATGCAAATGTTTCCAGCTGTGTGCTAGTTTCCAATGGACCAAGTTCCACCGGCAGTCACAATAATGGTGGTACTCCGGTAGCAAGGAATGGAAGCAAAGTTATCGATGCTGATCCTGATCGTGAGACAGAATGGGTTGAGCAAGATGAACCAGGCGTGTATATCACCCTTACTTCTTTACCTGGAGGTGTGAGAGACCTAAAACGAGTACGCTTCAGGTATTTATAACTCATCTTTCATTTAATTTCAGTCCAAAGCAGATAGTACTAAAATTTCTTGCACATGGTTTATCTGTGCAATCGAGTTGAAGAACAAAAGTGTTTACTGTTATCATGGTAACAGCAAGTTCAAATGATTACAACTTGGCACACTGCATGGTTAGATGTTTCTGTTTATAATGTTTGAAGTAATATACGTGATTGCTAATGACTAATGTGACATGTAACTTCCATTTTGGTATTATCAAATTTTCTTTCATTGTGTTCTACAGTCACTTGTTAGAGAAAATTTGCTTAACACGTTACCATCAAAACAATTTTGTTTAAACCCAATATTCTTTGTTTCCATAACTCTAAAAGCATTAACTTGTTTCTTATACAGTCGCAAGCGGTTCAGCGAGAAGCAAGCAGAACAATGGTGGGCTGAGAACCGGGCTAGGGTATATGAGCAGTACAATGTGCGAATGGTTGACAGGTCCACTATTAGCATCAGAAGCGACGAAAGATCTCATTAAGATTGACTTGAAATAATATTTGCCTTTAAATTGTAGTCATGCCAGAGCGGTGATGAAGTTCCTAACTTAATCGATTAGTTTGTAAATGTCGGTAAATTTCATTTTTAGCCCCAGAAAAGATTGGAGGGCCTGGGTATAAAGAGGATGTGGTTGGTAGTCTCCATTTTTCTAATTTTCCTTCAATTTTTCTTGTGTGGAAAGATAAGAGTGGGTTTGAGCATGAGGAATGTAAATCCTTATTGGTCAGCTTGCTAACATCCTGCATTGTAAAGCCAAAAGGAAATTGATCTTGCCCTCTCTTCTTTTTCTATATATATATATATTAGTGTTAGCTAGCAGTACATGTGAATGCATTATGATTTGTGTAAGCACCTGAATGGTGTTGAACAAAGAGAAAATGTTATTAAGTTGCTGGTTTATTACTGAACAAAAACGTTTGATTTAATTGTCACAGCGTCTGCCAATGGGTTTTTCCTCAGTTGTGTTGTTAAGAGGCTGAAAGCTTAGATTCTGGTGCTAAGCCTGTCAAATTGGTCTTGGCTCATGGTTGAAAATGAGTGACACTTGGTGTTCAATGATACGTCTGAGCATGGTTCGAAATCTCGATGTCGGATCCCCGTTAGTCCCTAAGATGATTGTTATAGTTTTGTTATAGTTTCGGTTTTGGTGTTATGTTTTTATTGATTTTTTTAAAACTTTGATGGACTTAATTGATTTTACTTAAGTTGAATGGTATTTTAGTATAAAAAAATTGTCAATCTCATTAAAATATCTTATGGTTCGTTAATAATTTTTTAAAAATAAAATGGGTAATAGGATGTCTTTAACTTGAGATTTTATAAATATTCATTTTAGTAAATATTTGGTAGCAATATAAATTATAAATATGGATCTTATAATTATTGAACGTGACAAAGGGAAGGTACTCCGTTGTGGTCAAAAGTTTTCACAAGTGTTCACATAATACTATTATGGAATAAGGTAGGGAATACACTATCCTAAAGGCTCATCCAAGTATGTGCTATCCGGGTGACACTCCACACCACATTACAGTCATTCGCGCAAAGTCATTTTGCCTTTGCGCGATGACTACACAATCTGCATTTACAAGCTTGAAACAATCATAGAAGCTAACTAAAATAGAGTTGTCGAACCTTCTATAAGTCCTCTACATGAACAAAATCGAAAGATACGGATATACACGAACATTACATCAAAATTCATATTTATGATTTTATCTGTGACATTCTCCTCAACTTATTCCTTCGACATCCTTATCAAAGCCTTTGCAGATCCTACATCTCCTCGCTTTTATTAAATATTCAATATTTTGCTTCAATTGCAATGTGTCTCTTGGCTTCCAATTGCTCTTTATCATTGTTGTTGAGTAGTCAAACTTTGATTTGTTATGTTGCTTTAACTCGTGAATGATTCTAACTCTAGTGTGGAGTCGGTTGAGTTGTGTTGATCTTTGCTGGTTCCTATGAATCCTTTAGATAAAGAAAAAAAACATTCCTTATTATGTGTTAGTCTCTCTAGCGTCTCATGTAGCTTAAACTAGGTGGATGTCTGTTAGAGCTTTAACAAGCATCGCCTCGTAGACTTTAAAGTTTTTAAGGTCTTTCCTCAATAAATTTGTCCATCGATTCCTCTTTCTACTTATTGTAACCTCAAAGTAGGTTCGTATCACTTTTGTTTTCAATTGACATTCTATTAGGAAATAAAGCGGACAATCTACTTTTAGTATCACCGATCACCATTGGTGAGGATTTTACAACTAATATCTTCTATTTTCTTTGAATGGTCTTAGAACATGTGCATAGCTCCTTTGTTGGATAAATAAAAAAACCAGAGTACTCGGTTTCACCTATTCTCTTAAGGGCAAAGAAGGTAAAAAGTTACTAGTTTCCTCAAGGGTTATACTTTATGCATCAAGCTAGTTATTAGCCTTCACCTGCTCTTTGCTCACACTTCCGAAGCACTCGAAGTGTTTGCACTCTTTGCATTGAGTTAACTATTGGAATTCATATTCTCATTACCATCATACTTCTAGAATATAAGTTTTGCCCAAAAAGAGTAAAATTTCACGTCGACTTGGAGCGAGTCTCTAATAATTTTAGTCACCTCTGGGATTATACCATATTCTCCATAATTTCAATCACATACTCTTTTAAGTAGAAATGGTACAGTACACGTACTGCTTATTTCGTTCCTTGGTTGAGTGCTCATGCATAAACCCAAAGTCACTTTAGGCTATTTTGATGAGAAGCTCATTGACATCAATTTTACAAAGTTTCTTGCCCCTACCCTTCAATCTTATCTTAGTACTTGGAGTTTGTCTCTATATTCTTCACCTCGTTGGCCTCATTCACAACCAAGTGCTCTCCCTCCATGAGAGCAAAAGATCAATAACTCTACAGAAGCCCTACCTCTATGGAACCATGGCATTGTCATGCTTATAGCTCCCGTATATATTGTCTTTCTTCATAATTAGTAAATCGCTTTTGTGGCACTCATCCAAGTCTACCTCAATTCTAACCGATGCTTGGTTTTGAGTTACTATATCTCTTTGGACTTATCGTCGCTTCCTCACACCTTTTTGCCATCTACTCCAACACCTTTATGCTCTTCAAGAAGTTTCCATTGGTCGATGGAAAGATAGATTATAACTCTAATGCATAGTCTTTGCCATCATATTGTAAGGCTCGGATCGATTTTGTTCTTCTTTGCATTTTTGGTGGTAACGTTCGCTTACTTGACCTCGTCCTTTGGCTTATTGGGCTCCCTTAAGTAAATATGAGCTTTGAAATAATCCAACCCTTCAACCTCTCTGATCATATCTATGTATGCTCAAGTCCCCCCATGGGACTCACTGATACATATACTCGGAATTTTCCATTGATGGTACATAATCCTCATATGATAATGACCAAGGCTTTCATCCAATGCAAAATATGATGCACACATGAAAGACCTACCTTTATGGTATCATGACATTTACTCTTTAAATTCATAGCCCTTGTCGTCATATTATTCACCTAAGTGGAGCTCTCAATAGCTCCCGATCATACCTTCGTATGATTAAGTCACTCATGGTACTTCTCCCATGTGTGATGCATTGCCTTGAACTGTTCCACCATGATCTGTTATACCATGTTGCCTCCTAATGACATATCTATTACATTCTGAACTTTGTGGGATAAACTCGAACTACGATCTCTCTATGTGTGGCATTTGCAAGCACATTGCAAGGTCTCCACTACCTTCGATTGTGTTTGCTCCTTTGACAATCGACCTTTGTCCACCTGCTCTTGGGTCACACTAGGACAAAGTGTAGCCCTAGTACAGTCCATCACCTAGTAGCTCTCAAAATTCATCGACTTCGCTAAAATTGGTGCACTATTATCTAGATCCTAGGCCCCTACATAAGCATAATCTCCGCTATACATCACTTCTATCATGGTAACTTGAATGGCAACACTACAACGTATTTCTTAAGAGTAACCACCTCTATACCCTCTTATCCCGTGCCAAGGTCTTTTGACTCTAACTTTGTCTTTTTAAGTTGAGTCATCTTAGTTTCTTCGTCAAATACTTTGTTGAGATAAGGTACATGTGCCTTGAAGCTCTATTCGACTTTGACCCATGGAATGATATGGTTTTGCTCTTGCCTTTACAAGAGTTCATGTCCTTGACCTCTATCCAAGGAAAGCTTTGTGCCTTCGCTCTATGTTTCGTTTTATATGTCGATTCCCTTCATATGGCTCGGGCACCTCACCAAGTTCCACCCAAATTGCTCAATTCCTCAGTTTACATTGAGTAGATGGTAACCCTCGCTCCCACCATTCCACGAGTTAGTCATCCGTTGAGTTCGATCTTCACATTGACTTTAAGTATGCCTTCGTTTGGTATTATCTTGGATTACTCCCCTAATTGATCTCGCAATGCATCCACTAACTCATTACCTTGTGCGAGATCATACAACAATACCTCGTTGCTTACTTGGTCCGTTGAGCTTTATAAAGTTATTGTCTTGTGGTATCCCTCTTCAACATGTGTGATTTATTGCACTTGATTTTCCCTATGGAGAAACAAGACTTATCCCTCTGAATGTCTATCCTATTTGAGTAATTTTTCTCTTCACATCCTTCCCTTTGGAAGTTTTGGGGACCACTATCCCCTTGGACTACTTTGTCTTACTGAACAAACTATGCACTGTTCTACCCCTATAAACGCACTTGCTAGATTATGACTCTTCACCAATATAGCCCCTACTGCGACCCTCAAGTTCTAGCAATGTGTTGAACTTGTTACATACTTCGACCTCCTATGGACGTATCATTCTCGTGTCGAAAAGAAAGTTCTAATGTTCCATGGTGCTGAGTTTTTCTCACCTTGGGATGCCCACGAACAATCTATCGTCCACATACAAGACCTTGCATGAGTACCAAATTTTTTAAGTTGACAATTCTCTTCACCTCTATGAGCCTTGCACAAATATTTTGGTCGCCGAGCAACCTATCCCTTCTTGCATGATCTCAATCCTTTGTCAAGCGCTCTGCTTGCCTTGAGAATTGTCAAGTTTGGTTATCAACGTCAAGTCGTAGCTCGAACAAATTCATCTCAACCTTTGTGTGCTACATGTTCTTCCCATCTCGCTTGTCCTCGTAGTGCCTCTCGCACGAATGGTTGGCCATTTCTCTGAATCTTAATCTTGAATACCCATTCCTCTTAGTGACTCCTTTCTCTACGTGTTTGTTTCCCTCAAATGGTCACACGTGTTAGTTGCCTTTAATGCAGCCCTACTAGGTCCCCAATGTTTATATGTCAAGTGTTTCTAAGTGTACTTATCCTGGTTTAATATCATCTGTCACAAACTTAGTTGGTTTTGCATAAGTCATGCGACACCCTTGTATGTCTATCCGCAAAAAGTCAACCTCTTTGAAACTTCTTATAATCCCTAAAAAAACCTACAAAAGAGAAGGCAGATTAGAAGAAACATTTAACTCAAGATCCTGCAAACAATCATTTCAACAAATACTCGATAGACAATGCAAATTACAAATATAATCATTGCAAACTCTAAATGGTCGTACGACAAAGGGTAGTCCACCGTAACCAAAAATCCCCACAAGTGTTCATATGACACTACTCTAGAGCAGGACAACAAACTAACCTTAGACATTATCTCAAAAGCCCATCCAGCCATATGCCACTTGGGTAGCTCATGAGTACTATATTGATTAACACTCTATACCACTATGCAAAGCTAGAAAACCCTCAAAATAATTTATTTTTAAATAATTTTACCTTTTCGTGACAACTACGTATAACCTACGTGTATGAAACAAAACTACCAAATCTATTACAAACCCTTGTTTATAACTTTGTCCGACACATCCATATAGCACCTGGTATATGAATACTGTATCAGTCTAACTGATTTATGCACCTGATATATGAATACTGTAGCAGTCTAGCTGATTTATGAAACTAACAGTAGATCAAGATTCAAAATTGGTAAGACCAACCATCAGATTGAAGCTTGTCCCAACCAGATCAAAGAACAGGCAAAGTATGGCATTCATTTTAGACATCAGGGTTTACCGAACTGGTGGAGACACAGCAGTGCCATCTCAGTCCAATGTCAACTTTGCCTGTACCATGCAACCGCCCGTGAGTGCAACCAAAGAAATAAAAACCAAGAACAGATACCATCTAAAATCTTCATTAACATCTGATTCTCTAAATGCAGTCCAAACCAGGTTCACAGCTCAACATGGTGTAACATTGTGGACAAGCTGGAACAACCAAAGGGAAAAGTACTAAATGAAAGCATTGTTTCTTAAAAAATCTGTGGAGCTCGAGAATTCGCTGGCCGAGAAACAAAACATGAGGTCGGTCCAGTTGCACCTGAAATTTACTAGTCATCTTGGGCTTTCACCTTCTTTTTCTTTTTCTTCTTTCCTCTGGTCCCTGTTTGGATGTCACCTTCGTTGTCTAAGTCCACACGACTCTTTTTCTTCTTTTTGGGAGTTCCATTTTGTTCTGTATCATGAGCATTCACCTCACTGAGTACCACTTCATCTTCTTGATCCTGCTTCTTTTTCTTTTTCTTCTTCTTATCGGTTTCTGGTTTGATAGAGGCATGTTCATCTGCAGCAACCTCAGGAGGTCTATCCTCTTCCATGGGTTCAGCAGCTACATTCTCACCTTTAGATTTCTTCTTATTCTTACTTTTCTTTTCAGAAATTTCACCATTCTGCTGCCCATCTGAATGAAAAAAAAAGGTCTTAGAAATTAGTAATCAGCAAAAAACAAGCTACCATGTACTGAAATGGATCAGTAACATTTAATCAGCAGAATATAAAGACCAACATAGCTACAAGTCAAGTCCAATAAGTGAAATCACATATTACACCCAAATCTAAGTCTAAAATTGAGACTACAATAAATTCAGCAAATTCAAGTACATAAATTGACGCCATGATAGATGTAATTAGATTAATAAGCAACTCTGCCAATTTTTTCGCAATGTAAAAGTAATGAACTTTTACAATGTGAAACTTTTCTTTTACAAGATGGAGCACTTGCTGGACAGGTAGCACAACATTGCGAGAAGGGATACTTACCATCATCCTCCTGAGAACCATTGCTCAGTACACTCTCAATGGCAACTTTCATCACATCGACATTCTTGCGAGGTGCAACACCTTTGTCATAGAAGTCCAACCTCTCCTCAACTTGCTCACGGAGCTTTTGTCCAAAAACAGAGGTATTCACCTCTGAAAGCATTGTTTTATCGTTAGACTAACAGTTTCAATAATCAGAAACTACACTACAGAAAAATAATACATATTTTACTTACCAGAGAAGCAATCAATACGGGATGCAATGGAACACTTGTTTGCAAGATAGCGAGCTATGCGACCCTTGTTTCGTGCAGATGCTCGGCCAATAAAAGAAGAATGAAAGATAAGGCCATACTTTGGAGTGTTTCCTCGAGTTTTAAGAGCTCTGTAATATGAGGGTAAAACAAATAATTACTGGAACATCAGCATTCTCATCTACAGCATTACCACAATCCATTATTTCGTCTATTTAATCTACTTAAACATGCCAGATAAAAGAATCATTATCATCCCGAGTTTTGAAATGTTAACTTAGATTCTGTATATTAATGAGCACATGACTTATAACTGAACCCCACAAATCTATTAGCTCTGAGATGCATTTATTTCAAAGGCAGCTGATGCTAGACTTCTATAAGAAGAGATAGGTTGGGAATTATGAAAAAATTTGAACCTGAAAAGTGCTTTCTCTGCACCAAGTATCTGGAGAGTAGATGAAGGGCATTTGGCCAGGTTGGAAAGACTGCCTGCATGAGATATCAAACGAGCTCCAACAACTTCACCAATAAGAGAAGCCAGATTAGGTGCAATGTCAGTCATTTTTGTAACAAGATACTCATAAAGCTTCTTCCGATATTCAGAGAGATTAATGACTCTCTGAGCAAATTGCTGGACATTAATTAAATCAATTGGAGAAAGATCCTGTCCTGCAAAGGCAAACAAAGAACAAATCAAGCATAATATACACCAATTACTAAAGAAAATTGATCTTTGTTGTTACCCATCGATGCTTTAGCTGCTTCTACAATTTCTTTTGCTTTGTCCTCATCACCAACTATGTCTGCTAAACCAGGAATATGGCCCTCAGACAAGTCTGATTTGTTCTCCACAAATTTTGTAACTCTTGCATACAGGTAGTTGTCATTGATGATTTTGACTAGCTCTGGGAAATGCCATGAGTACCACTCCCTGAAAAATGTGATTTAGTTAACACAGTCAATAGTCTGGTGCAAATAAGAAGCAGAAGCCAATCAAGGATTATTTCCCAATAGTCTTGATAAGTTATGGAGAAGTTAACCCTGCAAAAACATTAAAGTACAGAAATATGCTTCAAGTTGTCCATGATAAAGGCATTTGAATATGAAAATGCCTTCTTTTTAACTTTTCTCCTCTTTCTTCAAAATTCCACAAATAGATTTGCCCAAACTTGACAATGTTTCTCATCATATTGCTTCTTGTTTTGAAAATATTTAAATGCTCAAATGTCTTGAAGTTCCACAAGTACCATTTCCTTTTACCAAAAAGACTATATCATATACAATAAAAGGAGACTATTATCATATTTGCAAGTATACTTATTGAGACCCAAATTGACTAATGTGACCCAAATTGCAGCAGGTCCAGTTGGCCTACAACAAAAACATATTGAGAGGATAACTTAAATAAATTTAGCTTCAAAATCAATTAAGTATGATGGGACTAATAACATTTACACCTTGTCAGGATCAGAATTGATGGTCTTCAACAGCAGAAAATCAATAACAAGATTTTAATATCAAAAAAGGGCGGTGGAAAAACCTTATGTCTATATGCTGAACAATGCCATGCAAAGTCATTAAAAAGTTCACAATTATACAGCGGATTGCAATAATCTTATGCCTATGTTGAACCGTCTGATGATTAGGCCAACTTCAAGTTAGACGGACTTCTAGATTAAATAGAAAGTAATAGCAATTTTGATTGATGTTAATACGTGTTTTGTGGATATTCCTGCCCAAGAAACAAGAAATAAACGCACCTGACTCTCATTGAGAAGGAGTTAATATCCTTGTCCAAGGTATCAAGGAGGAAAATGGCCTGAATGACCATATTATCCACCCGGTTGACATTGAACTTCACCTTGGCTCTGCTATAACTATGCCCCAAACCGAGCTGAGCCTTCTCCAAGTCCGAAGGCTATAACCATGAAAGAAAGAACGAGAAACACCATTTCATCAGGCGGGGCCTCAGACAACAGCAAAAATACACCACTGTTTTAGTTGCAAGATCGAACCTTTAAGTCCTTAATAAACCGATCGAAGTGCAACCGCACGCCACGAAGGAGCTCGAGCACAAACTCGTTACTCTGGCAAGGAATCTTGGTCACCTCAAATATCTGCGACCCAACCTTCGGCTCCGCAACCCCAAGACTGAATTTTGCCTTCTTTCCTTCTTTCACCTTGGGAAGATTCATTTCCAAGAAGTTCCTCAACTCCTCGGTCATCAGCCCTATACTCCCACAAAAAAAAAATCAATAGATCAAAAAATATTGCGCAAAAGATAAAAAGAGTGAAAATAATTTGGACTTTCAGGCAGACCTTCCGAGACGGCGTTGCATTGGTTGAGGGCGTCGAGAGCGGAGGAGAACGGGTGGAAAGCGACGAGCTTTACCACCTTGCCGAAGCGAGTGAGGTCGAGGACGGAGTTGCGGACGGCCTCCGTGTTCTGGCCGATCTCGTCGAGTCCATAGGCGTGGAAGAGCGAGTAGCCGGAGGCCGATTCGAAGAGGAGGTAGAGCGCCATGGTCCGATATCTCGGACTAGGTTCTTCCACAGCGGCGACGAGGCCAAACTACCGGGAGAGGGATTTAGACTGACGAGCACGTAGCGATTAGGGTTTTTGCGGCCCGGGTTTTACGTCAGATGAATACCTGTCCCTACCTGTCTATGGTATTCATGCCACACTGCATCACCTAACGTACGAATGGTGGCAACAAGTGGGCCCCATCAGATGTCACCTAACCCCAAATAAAAAGCAGGTAAATACTTAGAGTAACGAGAAAATTTTCATTTATAGGTTACAAATGACCTGTTTTAATCCTGTCCGTTAGATTAACTCTAACGTTTGGACATTATTCCAATATTGTCCTGCTGTTGTCTATCTTGTCTACAATAAGCCATCAATATCAATGCTATACCACTTATAATATATATATATATATATATATATATATATATATATCATTTTATCATTTATTTGTAAATTAGGATTTAAATGATGTTCATATCCTTTAAAAAATGATTATGATTATAGAATTAGAGAAATATGTTTTCAACTAAATTATATAATATTAGATATAGTAGTCATCATTAATCTTAATATTTTGGATAGATTTTGTTGGATCAGTTTTTAATTATTCAAGTTTGATTTTGTTTCTTCCTACTTGTTGCAAGTCCATTTTAGTCAACATCGTTCTTATCTAATTTTGATTATGTTAAATCTTACAAAATTACATACTTTTATTTTTCAGAGATATATATTTTGAAATATATTATAAAGTTATTTTTATAAATAATATATTTTTTCTATACTTAATTAAATTAAATCGAAATTTAATTTTTTTTATGTTGAGATTACCGTCCCGCCGCTGCTTGGCTCACTTCCTCTCCCTCTTCGACCTGTTAGGGTTTGAGATCGTCGGCCTCTTCTTCTTTCTGTTTCGATGAAGCTGGTAAGCGTCATGATGGCCTCCTCCCTTCTCTTTCTCTTCCGATCATTCGTCCATTCCTGATTCTCGCCTGCTATGTGTGTGTGTAAACCGTTTTGAAGACATGTCTAAGCCAAGGGAGTGGCTACCACTGCCCGCCCACTCATATCCTCCAGCTCTGCGGCTTCCGCCTCCTCCTCGAGTGCCCCATCGACCTCTCCTCTCTCGCTGTCTTCTCCCCTATCCCTTCCACCGGCGCCGCCAACCTCGACGCCTCCTCTGGCCTCCTGCGAGCCCTACCGTGGTACAAAACCGTGCCGGGGCTCCACCTCTGGGACCCGTCCCTCATCGATGCCGTACTGGTCTCGTCCCCCGCAGGCATGCTTGGCTTGCCCTTCCTCACCCGCAACGCCAAATTCTGTGGCAAGGTATGCTAATTACATATAACGAGGAAAAAGATTGGAAATTGAACTATTGTGGTTTGTAAAGTTTGGATTTTGTGGTTTCTGGTTGATAGATTTATGTGACGGAGGTGGTGGCGAGGATCGGGAAGCTGCTGATGGAGGATCTCTTGTCGATGCATGCTGAATTCCTGCAATTTTATGGTGCTGATGCGTCTCCCAAGTGGATGAAGTGGGAGGAGCTCGAGAAGCTGTCGCCTGAGCTGAAGCAAGTGGTCCTGGGGGAAGATGGGGAGGGGTTGGGGGCTTGGATGCCCTTGTACAGGTTTCATTCTCTTCCCTTATTTTCTTCCGGCATGTTTAGCATTTTAAAGTTTGAAAAATTAATGATTCCAATTAGGTAATCATCCAATAACATTTCACATAGCTGAAGCATCTTCTAGTATTTTGTTGTGTTTTCTTGTCCTGAGTTGAAAAACAATGTGACCTGAGTGGTGGCTGTATAAGGTGCTGAACTCATTTTGTTCTGTTTCTGTGAGGTTGCCAGTAAAAGGCCTTCTAGTTCATGGCTCTCTTATTACTGTCACCATCTACGAAGTGATGGTCTCAAGAACTAGTTTACTTTATCAGAGCTGTAAAATTGAAAGGCTTGAGGTGGTACTAGATACAACATTCAATCTGGTTAATGATAAATGTGGTTGTTTTAACATGACAATGATTATTTTGGAATATGTATTACAAGTATATAATTTGCTACTATTTGAACTGTAATCACTAATTTCCTAAATTATCTGGGATTTGGTGTTGACTTCTTTTTGGTCTCTGTTCTCTATCACTTATAAACAAGTATGATATTGCATACAACAAGGTTCTAAGATTGGACTGAAGTTCATTATTCACTGTCTTCACTTTGTCCAAACTTTTAGTTATACCTATTTTCAGATATCACACTATTTTTGTGAGGCTTATTCTGTAGTGCAAATTGTGAAGAAAGACATTTCTCAGGCTGCAAAGTTTGATTTGTCGTCTATAACCCTTTCATGTTATTGTACAACTTAGGATTTATTTTTCTTGATGATAATTATCTGAACATATTAGTGCTGCAGATATAAAGGAATGCATGCAAAAAATCCAGCCTCTGAAGTATGGTGAAGAAACTTGCTTTAATGGATCCGTAATCATGAAAGCATACAGCTCAGGTCTGGACATTGGAAGCTGCAACTGGACAATAAATAGCCCCAAAAGAAGTATTACATATTTATCAAGCTCCTTATGCATGCCAGCTTGTTGGAAGGGTTTTGATTACCGTTCCCTGCTTGGGAATGATTTAGTTATATTCTCAGATCTATCATCACTAAGCAGCACTGCTAATACTTGTACTGAAACTCGTGAAATTAGGAAGAACGATATGATGGTGGACAATGATCCTTCTCTTTGTAGTGCTTCTGCTCTCAGGTAGGTTTTCTTATCATTAAATGTTTTGGAGCATTTGCTCCTTTTTCAGGAGTAATATCAGTTTTTTTTCTGTATTACATGCTGATTAATTTGTTTTCTGGCTGATAGTAAGGATGAAATACCCCATCAGTTGTTTGGCACTGATGAAACGTCAGATGAGATTGAGAAGATCAGTTTTATATGCTCCTGTATCATAGATTCCCTGGAAGGAGGAGGTTCAGTTTTGATACCCATAGGCCGACTGGGAACAGTACTTCTGCTACTGGAGCAGATATCTGATTCACTAGAGTCCTTCAATTTAAAGGTACATTTTAGATATGATATCTCTTTAAGTTTTTCTCTGATGTGTGGACATTTTATTTTGTATCCATTTCCTAGCCACCCTCTTTATCTTATTCTCTGTTTTGTAAACTTTTGTGTGTATCCAGCTCAAAGCCAGCTCTTACAATCTCCAATTTGAACTTGGTTTAGGTCTATATTAGTGGTGCACTTTGCAACCATTAAGGTCCATCATATCATTTCATCGAAAACAATCTTCAGGATTTGTTAGATTGGATTTGTTTCTTTATTCAACAAATTTATTAGATTGGTTAGATTAGTTCCTTCTTTCCTCTTGTTCTTCTTTGAGAGGCCCTTTCTCCTTCTACCTTGTCTTATCAATGTGCCATTGTGCAAACCTGAAAATTGCAAGGGTGTAAGTGAAATTGATCTCGACATTATATTTATCCGTCTAGTCCGTATGAAATGTTGGACCTTCAAGGAAACTAGAGAGAGAAATATCAGTGGTGATAGAAATCGATAAGATATGGGAATTGATCTAAGCTAGATGTCTGTCTACTTTGACTGATTAGCATGTCTACCAGTTATGATTGTAGATGAAAATTAAGTGTAGCTAATTTGGATTACTCATATGAAGAACTGAAATAGCATTTGTTAAACATGAGAGAGGTTTTTAGTAGTCATTTTTCACAATTATGCTTGATGCAGTTCTGATACCTGGTTTCTGACAGCATGAGTGATATATTAATTTTTTTTGTCTCTTGCATATAATAGGAGAGTTTGTGACGAGTTGCACTTGTTGCCATGGACAATGACGGACTTGGTCAAAGGCTGTATAAATTTGTCTTGTAAAATTAGATATATAACTTACAATGGCTGTTAAGATTTGGCAGGCAACCATGCATAAATTATGTGGACATAGAACTGGTTAAGTGTAAAACTGTACCAATCAAAAGATGAATCTAGAAATATAACCATTTTGCCATTGTCTGTAATCTGTATGCCTCCTGCCAGCAGGCATGAGGTTCATACCTGCTATCACAGGTCACCAATAAGGACACCTTCACTACAACATGTACCAAAGTGCCTATACCATGTTGGCACAAAATGGCATAGCAATGAAATTCATGAAAACAATTAGCACCAAACATTTTTTTGACATGTTTCCTTCAATCTCTTCAAGTTCTAAAACAACTCTGTTATCTTGAGTAATGAAGGGTAGTCAACCATAAAGAGAGAATCCAGTTTATGCCTTTTGGATGACAAACTCAATATCTTCGCGGCAAATACGAAGAATGGTTCACCAATTTTACATATGAACTTTTTGCAGAAAGATGCCCGATTACTACCTTCTCATAGATGTTTCTTTAGGGGTTTCTATGTGGTTGTCTATATTATCCTGACTCTTTTATTATTGTTATTATAGCAAAGTTATGTGTATTTCTTTTAGTACTCACCATAACATTTATCTTTGCTAGGTCCCGATATTTATGATTTCTCCTACAGCAGAAGAGACGTTGGCATTTGTAAACACTGTGCCGGAATGGCTTTCTAAGCAACGGCAACAGAAGGTGGCAACTTCTCTTTGTTTGTCTTGATTGTATCAATAATTTGTGAAATGAAATTGTGTTCATAGATGGTGATTTCATTTTTATTTAATTTTGTAGCTATTCTCAGGGGAGGCATTGTTTAACCATGTCGAACTCAGGAAAGTGAACCGGCTTCATGTATTCCCATCAATTTACTCATCTGAGTTGCTGTGAGGCCTCTGTTCTTCTAGCAATTGTATGCCTTTTGCTGATTTCTAATGATATGAACCTTTCATTTGAGAATTATGTATGAATGATTTCTCCAAATCCATATATGAATTCTAATTCTTAAGTGACATGTACTTTTTGTAGTTACCAAGATATTGGATGAGCTTATATTATTGTTAGCCCGTTTCGTAAGAGGGGAAGAATCATAGAGATTCTGTATGCTTTGAGAAGTGACGATGACAATTTTATATAGGTTTGAAAGTCCAGCATGCTGACTTCTTAATGTCACATCCCAAATCTTCATCAAACTTGGTTTGTAGGTGCCCTTATTATACTAGCATGCAATTGGTTTGTTGATCATCTTGGCAATTTTTCTATTTCAGTTAATGTTAACAATCATGTCGAGTAATTGAGTTTTTCTTCAACCATCGAGTAGTAAATGAAAATCTGTTGGCTGTATTATTGGCTTATCTAACTATAGTTTATGTTATGTTATTGTTTCTAATCACCTTTACTATTCCAACTTATGAAATTGAGCTCGTAACAGAATGATGTGGCAGGAGCCCTGCATAATCTTTTCTCCTCATTGGAGTCTTCGGCTTGGTCCAGTTGTTCCTTTGCTTCATCGATGGCATGCTGATCCAAAATCCTTACTCATTCTAGAGGTGCATATGCTGCAACATGTTACACTCTGAAATTATTTATTTTGATTTATATCATCTATTCTTCTAATATGTTATAATACATACATGTATTACTTGCAGCAAGGAGTTAATGTTGAAGTGGGTCTCCTGCCATTCAGACCAGTGGCCATTAAGGTTCTCCAGTGTTCATTTCTTTCTGGGATCATGTAAGTGGTCAACTTTTGATACTTGATCCTTGTGATTCTCAATATCCTTTTACATTCTATGTTTAAAGTTGGGATATGCATGTCATGCATGGAAACGGTTGATATGGAGGTGTTCATATAGTTGCCTAAGAACTGACAACTTCCAACCAAAGTAAAATTATCCTGTACTCATTTATGGCTGAATTCAGAAGTTCGTTTGTCTAATTTGTACTCTGGTTCATCTAAGCCTGGTTGAAATGGAGGTGTTCATATAGTTGCCTAAGAACTGACAACTTCCAACCAAAGTAAAATTATCCTGTACTCATTTAGGGCTGAATTCAGAAGTTTGTTTGTCTAATTTGTACTCTGGTTCATCTAAGCCTGATTATTGGCCTGCTTTATGTTCTATGGTCAAGACTTTGGCAAGCTAGTTATGATACTTTCTGTTGTAGACTTCTATTTGAAGTCTGAAATCACAGGGAGTATCCACCTCACCTTCTCACTTTTCTCATTCTTTGAAATTTCTTATTTTCCATCACCTTGAATGACTGGAAATATCTTCTCTTTGCATTTTCTTGACATAGACCAGCCAATATCTCTGCTAGTAGACTTTCCTGAGTTTAGATACTGCCTTTAGTTAGAAGTCTCTGCTATCATCATTGTCATTGGCCTTGGCACAAACCATTTAATGGATTTGGTCGCGATATATGGGCCTTGATATTTTACATCTGTCGTCCGATGCAGTGATCATTTTTTCATTTTTCTTCTTCCTAATTCTGTTTAGTTTTGTTTTAAAAGAAAATAGAATAACTAAAAGCATTACCCTGTTATTTTGAAGATGAAGAAATAGCAGGAAACAAACAGGATACAGTAAGACCGAGATATACCAAAACAAATGATAATCTCTGTCATTTGTTAGCTTGTCCTTTGAATTACTCCTATTTGAAGTCATAAATGGTAACAATCATTCTATATTGAAGCTTGGGATCCTAACGTTGAGTTTTTCTTGATTTTAGCTTAAAACTAGTGCTGCTCTGAGTCTTTTTTTACAACATTGTATAACTAAATATGCATGTAATGTTGGGCTTTTGTTTTTGTCTTTTTTTGCAGGATGCATAAGGTTGAACCACTGCTGGAAATCTTGCATCCTAAACTTGTTCTGGTTAGTTGTTTTGTTGTCATGTTTTCAGTGAGGTGCTTATGATCTACACTTTTATGCTATCAAGTGTCTTGTTTTCATGTCAATGTAGTACCCTGAAGATCTGAGGATTCAGCACCCTGTCAAGGAGAACAACTCATGGTCAGACTTGTACTATTCTGAAAATGTACAATTACGGGTTCCAAGTTTTGTGGAGGACGTCAAGGCGTGCTTGGAAACAAATCTTGCATTTCAGCTTCGGCCTAGAAGACTGACACAACAAAATATAGCCATTGCCAGACTAAAGGGGAGGATTTTCTTGAGTAAAGGAAAATATTTCTTGGCTGCCTCAAGAATTCCAATGGAATTCTCAAACAAACAGTTACTTTATTGGGGTTCTATTGAGCCCACTAGCCTACTTCTGGCATTGCAAGAGAGGGGGTTAGTTGGAACAATTAATTGGAACAAGGATGCTGCAAATGGTGTCTACACAATTCAGATAACCAACCCAGAGAAGGCAGTGATTGAAACCAGTGCAAGGAAGACCACAATCAGTTGTGAAGACGAAAATACCGCTACCCTGATTTATGAGGCACTTAGCAATGTATGTGATGGAATATAAAAGGGTACAATTCTGCAGAGGCTTTATTTAGATGCAAATTTAGCACTCATGGTCATTCACAATCAGAAGTTTCAGTACCAGCAATCACTCAGGATGCTTTCTCCAAGCTATCTGCTTCTGTTAGTTTCTAAATGTGACCTCACAAAATTGGTGACGACAAATGTTGCATGTTTGCGAGAGATGCTAAGGATTGCAAAGAAAGTGCTGGACTTTAAAAGCTGCATCTTTGAGCACATTTTTGCTTCAACTTGTACTTCCCTGCAATTTTGGGTGAGCTATTGATCCTTGAACAATTCTATGCATCTCCCTTTATTACTGATTACATTTTGATCACAGGAGATGGATTGATAGTGGTTAGGGGTGTGTAGTGACTTTTGTGCCTTAAGTTTTATGGAATGTTAAGGTGCAATTGAGATGATTGGTCATATTCTGTACATACCAAACCTTTTGAATGGTTATTTTCCTCAAAATAATATAAATTATGACCAAAAATTCTTTAAATCTGTATGTAATAAAATTAGAAGTTTAATTCAATACCTGTGATGCTGAGCAGTGTAGAACAGTTTAGAAGAAACCTCTACTGCACCGATGACTGGAGCAGAAGCTTGATTGGCTGCGCTTTAAGATTCGCACTCGGACCTCTGGACGGAGGGATGCCCAACGCTTTGTGCCGTACTGAGGCATGCAACGGATTTGGCCTTTTCGGGTATCCATATCTACCCGACCCGCTTACATAGTGAGACTCAGTGTACATTTTTCTGGATATTTACGCTTATTTCATTTATTTCAATTGGATTAAAATTAGTATTAATTGAATTTAAGATAGATACCTTAGTCAGATTATAAACGTTTGTTATAAGAACAATAGAAGATCAATATTTTTTTATGTTTATGTTTATCTGACATCTTAATTGAATTGAAATATCTATTAAATTTGGGACGAGTATGAATTGAGTAGGAAAATAAGTATTTTAATTGGATTTGAAATGGAACACGGGTTTGGATATTTAATCGGATCCGAAAACGGACTGATCGATCCGTGTCGGCCACGGGAAAGTATGTGAGACGCGCTTTAAGTTGAAAGGGCATCAACTCTTTCTTCATCCCCAAGTTCTCTATTGCTCAGCCATGGACGCCAAGATCCGCGAGTTCTTCGACTCCGTCGGTTCCTTCTTCAGCGGTGGCGATAACATCCCCTGGTGCGATCGCGACATCATCGCCGTAAGCCTTCTCCCGGTCCCTAATGTCAAAACCCTAATTCTGCCGTTTCTACTTGCCTTGATGTTTCTCGTCTTTTCGCTTTGAGACTAATCAGGCATCTCGTTGTCTTCCTCAATCTTGGAAGAGAAATTGGGACATCTTGAGGATATTATGCTCTTTCTTGGAGCAAATTTCTCGTTTGTCATCGATTCCTGATGCAGGAGATTTGATTCTTTATAAAAATGACATTTTTATTTAGTTTACGATGTATCATGCGCATCCCCTGGTCCGATCGCGACATAAGCCTTTTTCCGGTTTCTCCTACCAAAACCTTAACCTTTGAAAATCCTAATCAGGTAACTCATCTTGTTCCTCAATCTTGGAAGAAATTAGGGCATCTTGAGAAAATTGGGCTAGTTATGTAAGCAAATATCTCCAATCTTTCTGCCAAAAATGTATCTTTGCTGTCGTCATTTTATCTGGGCATGTTATCATATTAATTGTTCTTTTGTTTATTTCTTGCTACTATCATGTGTGTGTTTGGTTCTTTACAGGGCTGTGAAAGAGAGGTTGCAGAGAGTGGGAATGCAGAAAGCAAGAACGAAAGCCTTATGAGGTTGTCCTGGGCTCTTGTTCATTCCAGGCATCCGGAAGATGTGAATCGTGGAATTGCCATGCTTGAAGGT
Source organism: Musa acuminata AAA Group (assembly GCF_036884655.1). Taxonomy (NCBI): domain Eukaryota; kingdom Viridiplantae; phylum Streptophyta; class Magnoliopsida; order Zingiberales; family Musaceae; genus Musa; species Musa acuminata. The sequence goes on along the minus strand of NC_088331.1, from coordinate 5,922,848 downwards.
GTCTACACATCTTATGGACAATTGTATTTTGTTATCACAATCTACAGTCTCCTATTTTTTATCCTTGATTCAATGCTGGTCTTTGATAACACCAGTTACCTGATTTTGCAGCTTCCTTGGACAATTCAGCTAGTCCACTGCAATCAAGAGAGAAACTTTATCTGCTGGCTGTTGGGTATTACAGAAATGGAGACTACCCAAGAAGTCGTCAACTCTTGGACCGATGTTTAGAGGTGGGATCTTATTATTTATACTGTTATTAATTATGTGTGGTACACATATAACTCGGGTAGTATGTTTTTTTAATGTATACCATGTAGTTTAAAATTTCCTTGTCTAGTGGTGGAGCCATTTTTTACCAAGGGGAGGACATCACATAGTTCAAATGATAAACTTCTTTACCTGTTTATATTATGGATGCAACCACATAGCTGATTTAGTTATAGTAGAAGAGATGCATGTGATCATTTTAAAGGACGAGCAGAGTCATTTTCATCCTTATTTGTCATGTATTTGTAGGGAAAAAATAGTATACATAAAAACAAAAAGAAATAAGAGAATAAATTTCCATTGTCCATTTGTAGGAAATAAGCTGGAAAAGTTTCTATATCTTCAAACTGTCATTTGTGTGTATGTTCTTTTTGGCCATTTGTTTGGTCTTTGAAACCTTTATTCTTTATCTTCACTTAGTTAAAGAGAACTTTGGAACTCTTATATGTTTAGGGCCAGATGGACAAACTTCCTAAAATACTTGTAACCTGTAACAATTGAGAAGCTGCACAGTTTTAGTGCGCAATTAACTTCCACACCCCTTAGCTCTTCTACTGCTTGAGTGTGTATGTTTATCTAATTTAAGGAAGTTGTGAAGTGAATGCACATGCTATATCTTGTCTATAATCAATTTGAAAATTCAAATATTCTTTGTCTGAATTGTTCTTGCGCTTTAAATTCTCAAAATCCTTGTCTTGCTTGGCCAATTTACCTCTTATATGATTACTTTGCATTGTTTTGAATTTCTACATGCAGATTGTAGTTCAATATGTGATATGCCTAAAAGTATTTTTGGATGGATTTCTTTGAATGCTCTAGACACAATGAAAAAGTAGCATATTGGTAATTCATTATTTGTCAAGCAGATGGGAAATCAGTTTTCATGTATACAACAGAATGAATATATTAAAGTTGCTTCTCTATTTTCTCTCTGTCTTGACTTGTAGATTTTTTTTGTTTAACCCTATCAAAGCGGTCAAAGAACTTGTCAAGTTCCAACATCCCTTTAGATTTGCACACAGGACTGTCAAGGAAATCTTCATGTTTAAACTTCTAATTTATGAACACTGATTTTGATCCCTTAATCCCACCTTTCATCTAGGATTGGTTTCTCTTTTACTGCTGTCTTGACATGGCCCGCTACCTGGACTTTGTTGTCCTGAGTCATTACACTCTCAGTGTCATTTATTTTTTCTTGCTCCCTATGGACCGTGCAAAGATTCAAGGTTGAGGTTGCATTGTGATTGTTGTCTATGTATTAGCGCCTGAAGTTGAAACATCATGGCATTTAGTGGTTTGGCAATGCATTGGTTCACACTTATCTACAATCTAATGGTCTGATTCTAAGTAATATTTATTTCCTTTCAGCTGATACTGAGTGGCATGGGTCAATACACTGGTCCCATATTGGCCTGGTAGATTACCGAAAGTTGGATTACCATTTAAAACCTTGGTTTAGGTTAAGGTTATTGAGAATGATTAAAAGGTTGCTCATTACAGAAAATGGCTTTATTATCAAATGGTTGATTAATTCATCATAAAATGCTTTATTAAGCTTGGATGGAGCTTGCTTTCATTTTCCAAGGTAAAAAATGAATCTTAGAAGCATGGAGTTTGTAGGCTAGACTAAGGTAGGAATTCATTTGGTATGATTGTTAGGTTGGAGTGAGACAAAAACACTACCTATATTTCATAGATATCTGTCACAACAATTAGTGGGTATTATTTCACATCCATCTCAAGTCCAATTAATGGGTAATTGAACCTGGTTTAACTGGATGTGGTATCCATGGGTAGTCAAATAAAATAGATCAACTACCAATTTAACTTAACAATGGAGAGGCAACATGTAGTTACCAGTGAATTTTACCCTATCGAAATCCGAATCTGAACTTGAATAGCTATCTAGGTATCTGAATCTAAACTTGAATAGCTATCTAGGTACCTGAATCTAAACTCAAACCCGAACCCAACTTGGGTGACTAACTTTTTCTAAGGGTACCTAGATCCAGTTTAAGTGGATCAGGTATACCAGGGTCCTTGGGGAAACCTGGCCTGCTGCTATCACTATCCTTACTTTTATACTTTTATGTTTTGTACATATGCTATAGCCTGATGTGTTCACAGGTAACATAGGTAGGGCTGTAGAGACTCATATTTCACCACTGTTCAGAATGAGCTATGGAAGGACTTCCAATTGATTAGTCAGCTTTAAGGAACACTATAGATATAATTTGCTTCTCATATTGTTGCTCGTTGCAGTTTAGACTCCATAGGCTTTCCTGTGAAAGCTAATTTAATTTAGTGTCATTTACAAGGCAGGAAATGCTTGTAGATCTGTACAAAGTTTATAACCTTTAATGTGTCTCTGTGCAGTGCAGATAATGGTGCAAACATTAATCTTGGACAAGTTCATTTTTGTTGTCATAAATGCAATATCCCATTCTAATCTTTTACAATGTATTCCCTTGCTAAAATCTTAAGGCTGTAGGATTGCATCAGATTTCTAACAACTATATATTCCTGGACTTCTGTCAGGATCTTCATTTCCACAAACTAAAGTGTTGTACCGTCCAAAATAAAATCCTATGCTTGCAAGCATCTTATTTCATGGACCCATTCAGCCAAGTTTGATGAAATTTTGCTTTGAAGGTTTAAATTGTCTTTTCATGTTTTAGAGGTGGTTGATTACGTTTGACTATCCCTTCCTTTTTTTATTTATGACTGAACTTATTTGAAAACTGTTGAGGCATTATAAATCATAGGCGTGAGTTGAATACACAGCAATACTTGTTGTAGGATCTCTATGGAGGTAGTGATGTTGTGTATGAGTTCCATTCAAAACCTGTTATATTTTTAGATTTTTCTTAGTTACTTCTTGAGGTAGTTGAATAGTATATTTATTGTTAATGCTACATTATTTTGACTGATTTTGTAGATTGCACCAGACTGGAGACAGGCTCAAACCCTGAGAAAGGTAGTGGAGGATCGAATTGCTAAAGGTAAGTTGATCTTACATTGTGTCAATCCACCTGATTGTCGATGTCTGAAAGATTCTCAAGGAATCACTTCTTGCAACAGATGGCGTGATTGGCATAGGAATTGCTGCAACTGCTGTGGGGCTTCTGGTAGGTGGAATAGCTGCAGTGGTGGCTCGGAAGAAATAACGTGTTTCATTATCGATGCAATGTGCCATCTACCCCCTTCACCTTTTGATCCTTCCATATCTATGTTACGGTATCAACTTATCGCCTGTGTGGATTGTTAGTAGGGAAGATTTTGTGAATGCTTGATGCTAAATAAGCTGTATAAATAAATTCCTGCTTACATTTCATTGTTTTTGCGATGCTTGATATGCAGTGTGTCCTTTTACTGGTACAAACTGCTTGTTGGATTGAATTGTAAAGTTAAGGAGGTTTCTATTATAATCATATTTGCATGTGATGAGATGCAAAAATGCCCTGCCAATTGTTACCGCAAATCTTGTTTTGGTTCAGTCCATCGAGTTGAGACTAATGTGTCAACACTTCTGATCGATCTTATTTATAAGAAGTTCACTATCAATTGTGCTTAAATCGTCAGCATTTCTATGATTGTTGAATTGCTTGTAAAGATTTTCTCTTCGCGAGACATCGGGATTTGTCCGTCGTTCGTTTTCAAATTAATTAACTTTTTGTTTCGCGGACCCTTGGAGACCTGTATGAGGTTGTATTTAGGTTGACTCTTTAAGGGTATCTCATTACTTACACATGTTACACATATATATCTTTTTGAAATCCTATAATAACAGTAAAATTAATAGTAGTATTTTAGATGTTCTACTCTTATTTACTCTTAATAAATATATTAATCATTGTTAAAAGTATATTTATCAAAATCAAATAGTCTTGAAGTCACTCAGGATGAGTTAATTGATTATCATCTTAGTCGAAACTTCAATCATACAAAATATGATAAAAATGATAACATCAATATAACTTATTTACTCTTAATAAACATATTAATCATTGTTAGTAGTATATTTATCAAAATCAAATAGTCTTCGAGTCACTCATGACGAATCAATTGATTGTTATCTTAGACGTTAGAAGTATATTTATCAAAATCAAATAGTCTTAGAGTTACTCATGATGATTGTGACGAGTCAATTGATTGTCATCTTAGACAAAACGACTTCAATCATAATAAAAATGATAACATCAATCAACATTATATCAAAACTTCTATCTAGACTAAATAATACATGATAATATTTTAAAATTTTAAAAATATAATATGCAATTATTTGTGTTATATTATATGTTTGCAAGGATCGATATGTTAAATCATTTTGTGGATTCAAGTTATTTTGTTAAATGTTTTCTTGTCTACACATAAATGGAAGGAACAGTAATCATGAGAAACAATTCATGTCCTTTTTGCATTATTGATCACCTTCCTTTCACCATCATCATCTTCTGATGCACCGATCTGTAAGCTTCGACATCGGTTGATGAGAAGACCCACCCCGACATGGCTGTCAATTCTCCTTGGCCTCAGGAGACAATGGAATGTGATTGCTCCATAAAGGAAGCCATGATGTGATATGAGCGAGCTGACCTTGTTGAATTGGAATCTTTGGCGATGGGGATGAGGAAGCGGATGCGTGAAAGAAAGAGAAGGAACACAAGAAAACAAAGCGATCAAACTTGTCAAGATGCCTTATGATTTCCAAATAATGGCTACTTTGAATTCCCACAAGGATTCACGTTTCACCCTCACCGAGGAGTCCTTCCGCACCACACTTTGCCTGAGGTCTCTTATCCTCTTTAGCATCTTTGAGGGAAGAGAGATCATTTCCATCATCCGAACTCTGATACATATATATTAAGGGGGTAATCTGAGCAATCTTACCATCATACCGAATGTATATTTCCCAAAGCATGCTTTCTCTCACTAGATTTAAAAGCTTGAATGAGCATAAATAATAAAGTTGATGAGATCAGGTGAAGCAGCTATGCTGAACTGACAAGAAAAAATTATCATGATGATGTGCTGTGTCAACCTTTTGCATTCCAGCATGGTTTTGAGAACATCAGGAAGCTCATCTCAGACATGAGGCTGTGAACCCTATTTGTGTGTCCTTTCATGGTTGGATTCGTGATTCACCAAGCACAAGGTTGACCAAGCACAACCTGGGGGGATTTGTGGCAATTTATATGTTTGACTTGTTTCTTGCTGAAAGGCAATGTTGATCAGTAATCTGACCTGACCATGTAGACATCAACATGGAGTAATATTAACCTTCATGTGATTCTGACAAATGACCATGTAGGTTTTCAGACATTCCAAACTCCACAAAAATTGTAGGTGCTATCATAATTCTGATGTTTCCCATAAACCTCATATTTGTTCTTCCACTAGGATATGTATGATTCAAAGAATTCAGTAAGGATGAAGCCACTTCATGTAAATTTCAGAAAGAGTTGTGGAGATCTATTTTCGTGATACCATCCAACTTAAATTAGAACAAATTAACAGCTTGATTTGTGTCCTTTCAGGTGTTCCTGACATTATTCTTGTGGAAACTTTAATAGTAACAGTTTGACAGATGGAAAGGTAAGGATGATAAGAATCTGATCCTAAGAAATGATCTAATTGCAATACACTTCTAATAAAGATAGTATGTGTATAAGATAACATCACACTGCATCTAGAAAAGGTTTCAAACATCACATTCACTCACATCCTGAGTTCACCATTTGAATGGCTGTGATGATTTGTCCCAACCATCTGACCTTTTCATCCATGAGAACCAGTTTTGAAGGATGCAGTCAGTGCTACATCTTTCCTATTTCAATGGTCTCATGTTACCATGTTATTGTTGCACTAAGCTTTGAAGTATCATATTTTCGGGTTCTTACCTAATCTAATTTGGAATACTTGCAATTTAGAGAATATGATGAACAACACATCAGGTTCTTTTGCTGCACTTAGTTTAACACTTCTAGCAAAACCACTCTTCCAACTCGGAGAATTTACCTCGGTCTTCTTGTTTGATCTTTAATCTTAGGATAAATACACCCTTATTGTTTTCTTATTATTCAGAATCACAATGCATGAACCCTATTTATAGAGCAGAAAGTTACTATATAGTTCCTATTGAGGAACACAAACATTTAAGAGTCCTAAACACAGAGGTCTTCCTTTTGAGACAACTACCTTTTCATGAACATATTTACTGCACAACATTTTTGCATCCATCACCAGGTTTCATATGGCTCATACTGTGGAAAGTAACTCTTGTAGAATGCAAATCAAGCAGCAGTATCTTTCCACATTAGACTAGAAATTAACATCAATTTCTCGATCACAATAATCGGAAATCAGTTTAAGAGGTATCATCTAATTATCAACTCCAAGTTCATCCAAGAACAAATTTTTGGCTTAATTATTTTGGAAGGCAATAGATTTCTCTCTAGTCTAATTATCATTGAATGTATATCTAGGAATCAGATCAACCAAGTAAGAAAGATTGACAACCAAGTAAGACATTGGTCTTAGACCAATAAATTCATTGTTTTCTTTGTTCACAAAGAATCAAAAAGTACCTGTTTGATTAACATGATTGCCTATCAACAACCATGTTCAAGATCTAAGCAATCCAAGACACCACAAGAACATTACATGGTCTGGCAATGAGAAGTGAAGCTATTATACTGCTAGAATTGCATTGCAGATGACAGAAACTGGAGCTTACTGAGGAACTTGATCCGAGCACAGTGTAAAATGTAAATGATAAAAAAGCTAGTAGTGAAAATGATCTCTACATCTCAGAGCTTAGCAATTAAAACAAACAAAACTTATATAGTAAAGAAATCCTGATCCTTTAGATCCACTAAGATCTATAGAAAGGAGCCAATGAACATGTCTTAGAATGATGACAAACTATTTATTGCTGCAATTCTAGCAAAGTGGCTGCAACATGAAGCTCAAAACAATGTTCAAAGATGATGCTGTATATTGTTAGCTATGGCAAATAATTAAATCACGCAATATCAACAAAAACATTTGTTCTTCAGCTGACCTCAAGACCTTCTCAATGTGTGATACGAAAGAATGGAGGTCAAAGACCAGTTAGATTACACAGTTATTGTAAAGCCATCTCTCAAGGAGAAGATTGCTGTGAGGCTCGACAGAGTCAATGGGAAAAAGGAGAACACTAGAAGCAGCTGAGATGTGGTGCAGTGGAGTCAAACTGTGTTGCATTCATGCAAGACAAGGGATTCATTGGTCTACAGATGAGTGATGCTTTCGGTATCATCGATACAATACAAGAGGGAAATATACTGAAGCACTGTAGAAGCTGTTGTGGGAGGACACAGCTCATTGCCGTCACTGCATGGGAGACTGCCTTTATCCACATCCAAATAAAGACTGAGTCGGGAGGACAAGCACACCATTTAAAGGCCACAGAGAAAGGAGTGTACCCACTCCCTTCATCAGATGTTGACAGCCCTACAAGCATTAATAGAAGCTATAGTTGCTAACAGTCTCAAGCAATTCTGCCTCTCCTACAGCTTCCTTTGATCACTCGATGGAAGAGAGAACGTTTGCATCTCGGGAGACAGTAAGTGAGGAGATGAAAGAAGCGAAGCAATGGATGATATCAGAAGAATCAGCAAATGAAAACAAAAGGTATGATAGAGGCCACACACAGAGTGAGAAAGAGAGAGAGAGAAGATTGACCTGCATCTCCTCCATAATTGACAGCTTACTTAGATTCTTGTTGTCTCCTTCCTTCAATCCCCTACCAGTAAACCTGAAAGTTTACAAGAATCCAAGCAAACCCAAAAATACATTTAAAATCATGGAAAGCTCTTTGAGTTCTATGTCTGGGTGCAGCTGCACATGTCCATTCTCCCTATTCCTCCAAGAACAAACTCTGTCGAATACCATTCCCTCTGAGTTCGTGACTCTCTCTCTCTCTCTCTCTGGGCTTGCATTGGGTGTTACATCGAACATAGAATGATGTGACTAATGTGATATAGATTGGTAAGCAAAGGAAGTAGATATGGTCCTTCAGATCTTACACAGTTGTAGTCATGGGAAGCCATGAGCAGGGTACATGGAGGATGGGCCGATTCCACCACCCCCACCTTGGGATCTACTGCTGCTGCTTCCGTCTCCCCCTCCATCGTTCATCTTGCCTCCAAATTGTGCCGCCATACCAAGGTTCAGATATACCATTCTTGAGTCCAAGCTAAGGTTGACCATCCCAGAGGTGGAGCTGCTTGCATCACAAGCGCTTGTTCCTGGATTCATTCGGGGATAGATGGCCGTGGTCGGGTTGCTTCCAGCACCACCAGTACCGCCGCCACAATTAGCCTCCTCCCGGGAGATGACCAGTGCGGCGGACTGGACTAGCTCGAGACATAGCCGGAGCTTGTTGGGCTCGATGTGCGACAGGCCCGGTACCGCGCCCTTGAAGAGGAAGTCGGAGGTGAGGGTGCGGAGTATGTCGAGCGGTGTGACGCCGTCGACGGTGCGAACGTTGGGGTCAGCGTGGTGGTCGAGGAGGACGGCGACCATATCGGGGCACACCATTTCGGCCGCGATGTGGAGTGGCGTCTTCCCGGTGGGACCGGCCGGGGAATTGACATCGGCCGCGCCGAGTTCCAGAAGAGCCTTGACGACCTCCCGGCTACAGTTCTCGACGGCGTAGTGGAGGGCGAGCGCGTCATCGAGGTTCAGCCCCTCCCCCATGACCATCAGCTTCACGAGCTCGACGTCAGAGGAGTCGAGCGCGCGGCGCATGCGGCGGATCTTGTGGTGGTGGTCCTCGAGGTCCGCAGAGGAGCCGGAAACGTCGATCTGGTGGTGGTGGGCTACGAAGGAGGACCGACGGGCGAGGGAGGACTTGAGGCGCAGCTCCTCGATCCTGGCGACAACGTCGATGGGGAGGTGCTTCGCGAGCACCTCCGCTGGGAGGCCCGACTTGGCCACGAGGTGGGAGCAGGTGGTCCAGAGCTGCTGCATGTCTTGCTGCCGTGACGCCATCAGCACCTTCATCACGTCTTCGATCGACGCCTTCTCGGCCATGCTGGCCAATTGCTTCTGCACCCAATCGACATAGGGCAAGAACATCAGCAGATGTGTCTGCAACAAGCGTATTGATTAATGGAGCTCTACAGGATGAAATAAAGGTCGGGGATTCCAGGTTGACTCCTTCCTCGCATAAAATATACCGAGAGCAGCATTCGAGGAGAAGGTGATGATTTGTCTGTAATTTAGCAAACGGACACCCAATTCAAGAAATTGGGAGTGATGCACGAAGGGAGGAAAGGATCCATTGGGAACTTGTGATTAGTGAAAGAGACAAGCTTTTAGAAGCTGCTGTAGAAGATGCCTTTTGGAGCATACAGTGGAGGGAAGCAGAAGTGTAAAGAAGAAGAAGAGAAGCGAACAGTAGATGGAGACGTCCAAAAGAGAGCGAACAGATTAGATTTCAGTGTCCCAAAAAAGAAGAGCCGCTGCATTCGGTAACGAACAGAACTGTGGGCAGCATTAGGAGTCGTATATACGTGGGATGTGTGAGTTGGAGAGAAGACCTCGGTGATCTGCTCGAGCTGCTTGACGCCAAAGGAGCGGGCGGCGGTGAGGGTGTCGAGGGCTAGGTCGACGGCGGCGGTGCAGTGGGTGTGCCAGCATCCGCGCTCGCCGCAACTGGGGCGGGGCTCGTGCTTCTGCGGCACGACGGAGACCTGCCCGCTGTAGAGGAACTGCAGCATCAGCAGGAACACCTCGTAGCTGACCGAATTCACGGGGATGACGGCGCCTCCGGCGGCCCCGGGGGACGCGGCGCCCCCCCTGGGCGACGACAGCAGCCCCGGCGACGGGGGGTCCGTGCCGCAGAAGAACCTGCGGAAGAACAGGCTGCGGGCTGCGAGGATGCAGCGGTGTGCGTGTACCAGCCGGCCCTCCACGCTGAAGGTGACGTCGCTGAAGGCCTGGCCATTGATGAGGAGGTTGAGGTAGTCCAAGGAGAGGGCCTTGAGGGTCTCCTCCATCAACACCTCTCTCTCTCTCTCTCTCTCTCTCTCTCTCTCTCTCTTTCACCAGCTTAAGGTTCAGAGATATCTGATCATGGTTCTGAAGAGAGCTTTTTTCGGCAGAGCAGGATCAAAAAGAGAGAGAAAAGAGTGGGAGAAGCTCTGATGACAAGAATGAGCACCGCATGCCTCCTGAATCTTTTCACATCTCCATCATCTCCTGCAGCTGCTGCTGTCTCAGGGCTGCTACTTCTGGTTCATCATGTTCTTCTTCCCATCTGCCCACCTGGGTGCTGGTGGTGAGCTGAGATCTTTTTCCCCTGGGACGGTGGAGAAAGCGGTGGTGGATGCGTGTGGGCGAGGAAAAGAGAGCAATTTGGATGGCTCTCCTGGGTGGTAAAAAGCAGAGATCGGATGCAGACATGTTCTGAGAAGGGAAAATGAGACTGACCGGGGTTGGTAAGTGCAATAACAGGACTGACACCTCCTGCATTATTACATATGATAGGAAGGCATGACCTAATGATGCGACAAGAGGCTGTTAAAAGGTTACCCATCCCTTTATCTCTTCCTTCTTCTCCCTATTACTATTCCATTTACCTCATCATCACCACAACATTTCCACGTACTGATTACAATCCACTCGGTATCCAAAGCATGTAGCTCCGGTGGCTGATTCATCTGACCAAGACGTAGTCCCAGATTAGCCACCAAACAACACCAAGATGGGGGTCGATTACTCGTCCCTTACGAAGCGCATCCCCTCACTGAAATATTTGGGGAACCTTTCCATCGAGAGGTCCACATCGAGCATTGCCCCCACAGCACCCTACGGTTCAGAGATATTCTCAACCCCGAGCACTGCAATGTTGGATGTCTTCGATCGTATACACTCCCCTTGCTCGAATGCTCCGCGCCATGCCTGATTGCAACATCTGATGGACCATGTCGGATCTCTCATGAGTACAAGTAAACCACTCCTTTCTAGCTATCAACCCTAATGCCACAACGTGACAAAACTGCTCCAAGCGAAACCAGTGGCACACTTGTATGCTATCCCACGGCATCTGTCCTTGAAACCTTGTTCCAAGTCTGAACTCTTCTCAGCGGTCACTGTAGCAGTTATTGTCCACACTGAATCCAGTAGGAGTTTAGGCAGGTAGGTGAGGAGAGAGGGAGAGAGAGAGAGAGAGAGGGGGGAAAAGACTGGGGCTTACTGGGGGAGCTCGGCATCGTGCTTGGCGTCGGGGCCGATGCACATCAATGTCTACTATAGTTACGGGGACTGGCGCAGGCGGGGACAGCGGCAGCAGCGGCCCTGGCCATGCCATGCACGCCTTGACCGTGGCCTAACTCGATGAAGCCATGGTCTCGCTCTCCTCCCGTGCGTCGTGATGGAGCAACTCAACTCGCTGCGCATGCGTGAAGATGGCATGAGCGACGGAAGAGAAGGCGGGAGCGTCGCAGCCCATCGCTTACAGTCTTATGATTTGAGGTGTATGAAGTGACATCTGACAAGTCATCGTCGATTCACCACCATCTCTCTCCCATCCCATCCCATCCCACGCTTCGCTGGGCGCAGCTGCTGCATACCAAGCTTACTGCTACTGGTCCACATGTCTTTTCCCTTCTCTCTCCCTACCATGTACGTAGGAAGCTTCGATTTCTCCTACTACGTGTTGTGTGAGAGAGAAAGCGAGACATGTACGTGCGTACGTACGGCGTATAGGGAGGGTAATATTTTTTGTGCCGTACGTTCCTCGACCTGCGCTGCACGTGTATCTTCGCCTATCTCTTACCTTCACTCCTGGTTTCAGCTTCCTTCGCTTTGGGCTCGTGGTCCTTCTTCCCCTCAACTTGGTTGTCTTCTTCCTCTTGTCCTCGTTCTCACTCGATTGCTTCAGGAGCTTAGCTTGGTGCAACTCAAAGTTAATCTTGATGCTTTGCGCCTCAATTTTCCTCGCTCCTCTACACATATTCCTCACGGAAAGCCATCTTAGACGGCATTAGGGTAAAAGATCATTCGCTCCCATCAAACATGTCTATCAGCTTCATTCGAGACGAAAGATACTTACGGTAATGAGCTACACTAATGATTAGAATCGATTTTGACTTGAATGGTTTGAACAAAATTAGTACCGATTTACGTTCGCTCGACCTTTTCTCTCTTAATTCCATATAGATATGGTTGTACTTAGCGAAGCCACATGCCATTCATTTCACGTGGAGTTGGCTTCTTCACTTGCAGCCGATGGGTCCCCAAGTGAACCCCTCTCGCAAGAAGAGAGAAAAGCAGTGGTCTGCAGGGGGTCTTAAAAGAAGGGAACTTTAGAAGATAGAGTGACTCTGTTACTTCTTTTCTGGAGAGGTCCATCAATGTGGTGGTCCAAAAGTAGCTCAAGAAGATTTACCATTCATAAAATTGGCGTTTTCTTTGAAGATTTACCATTCATCAACATGCACATGACATGCATTCCACACTTGTTGTTTGGCATGCCAACCTGAAACTGGCTACTTCATGCAAGGTTCTCCATCTGATCCGCTCTCATGTAACTCTCAGTGAACATGTTGCCACTATTGAAGCACAAGCAGCTGTCCCCTCACTCAGCATGGATACTATATGAATGCAACATAGAGTATTCCAAAGCTTGTAGGGCTCCCTGCAAAAGGATATATATAATATATACAAAGATGGTGTCCCTCTCTCTCTCACTCTCTCTCTCTCTCTCTCCAACAGTTGAGCAATCATTAACCAGCAAAGATCAACTATTTATGCACATTGTGGCAATTACTTTAGGGAAAGTAAAGGATGTCAAGGCTTGGAGGTGGATGCATGCAAGTGCCCCACCATCCCTAAATGTGATAGATAAAAGTGGGACAAGATGGGCTAGTTCATTTAATGCCGACTGAACCATGGGGCTCACACATATGGCTTTGATGGCACCTGCAGATCAAACATATAGTCTTCTTTACTTGGGATCATTTTGGATTAGAATAATTCTACACCAGTCTTACTTGAGTCATCATGTGGTAATAGTCTTCTTCAGCACCTGCACATTTATTAGCTCATGGACAACCCAACTCGGTAAGATATATTATACTCAGAGAGGAGTTCTAAGCTCCAATCTTTGGCCTCTCGAATGCCTCTTCTGCGGTATGCATGACATGCAAGTGGGAGCGACAACCAGGGAGGAGGAGGAGCTCCATTCTTGGCACTAATCGTGGCCATGGAATCAATGGCATGCAGATGGTAGCCCCATTGCTCCATTAATGACTACAGCACTAGATCGTATCATATCATGGCGTCCACCTTGCACCGAGAACAATGGATGGATGGCTAAACCCCTCACGTCGACTCTCTATCTGTCTGCCTCATTGTAGGTCTCGGGAAGGCCATGTCCTCCGGTGTTGCCCTCTCTTTTTTGGAGGTGTTGCGGAGGTCAAAAACCCACCATGACATGAAGGATGATTGACGACGTGACTTTTGTCTCTTGCGACCTCATGAGTGGAGTCTCAATTGGCAGCACGTCGACCTTCTACGACCTGTGAATCTACATCGGAAGCATCGTGTTTTGGTCTTCAACAATGGAAACCCACATATGGTGAAAAGTAGAAACGAATGCTTCGGATTTCATTTATCGAAATGGAAAACAACAGTGCTATGTGACATTGGGTTTGATCATTAATTGCGTCACACATCTATGATTGTTTTTACCAATACGTTCTCTTTCGTTTTTAGCCAAAATAATAGTCTAAAAGATGACTAAAACAACTCAACCAAGTTTGCCGTATTTCATGAGGTAGTAATAGTTCGAGGAAAATGAAAACAACACCAAGAAATATTCTACCAGTGTGTATCGATATACGAACTTTATGAGAGGTGGAAAACTCATTCACAAGCTCTTATTTTGACTCCAAATCAAACACAGCTATTACACTAAAAGCAAGAAATTGCAGCAAAGATCAGTTTGCGTTACACAATGTGAGATGATCGACTCTCAAAGGTGTTACCAAAGCTTTATGTAAGCTTTATTTAGAACAATCTCTAGAAGAGAAAAGCTTACGAGTGGGCATGTGACAACATAGTAAACATACCTGTTTATGCCACACTCGAGAGAAGGATAGGCAACATGAGATCCATACCGAATCCACTGATGGGGTCCATTATGCCTCGACGAGTGGTGTAGATATGACAATAGGCAACAAAGATACGTCACATATCATTTTCAAAGGAGTAAACGCTAAAGAAGGTAAGCAAGTAATAATCTTTAGTATACGACTTAGCATAGAGTACAAATGCGGATCCAAATCCAATATTGATTTAAAAGATCCCAAATGCAACTCAAGGTTGCTCCGTTTGTAGAGATCCAAAAGCTGGAGAAACGATAAGATTGCTCCTTTACACGATCAAAGCATGAATTGAAAGGTGACCTTTTTGCTTGACAAGGGAAGACTATGTATATGGAATCGGTGAGAGTAGTCTGATACACTATGATTGCTCTCTTGTAAAAGGATATCTCGATCGATGTCGAGACTTCATCCAGATGAGATAGATTCATCGGAGCTCAAATTCTCAAACCATAGCACCACATTGGGTCCTCCGGCAAAACCGGATCGAGTGGGCCTTGAAATGTTGAGTAGTCAAAGAGAAGGTTCAGCCCATTTCCTTTCGTATTCTTTTTCCGTCTGTGATTACTCCCAAAATGATAGACAGACGTATGGATATACGTAGTCTTTCTGTACTTTCCTCACTTCTCGTGCTTCCGTGCGTGCCCGTTGTTGCTACGTAGGTTGCGTGCATGTTGGCAAATGACAGTCTCCTATTCGCTCAAAACTCTTTACAGACGCAGCTGTTGCGTACACAACACAACTTTCGTTCTTCCCCCACTTTTCCGCTTTTAGACTTTCTGAGTACCTCTAATTATTCATTGAATTGTTTATCATTGATACGTGGATCGACGATTCCCGAACGAGAGACGATACTCGGAAAACTCTTTCTTTTGAACGAAGAGATGGAGAGTATGGCTATGGCTCCGTGAGCGATATAAGGGAGCCAATAGAGGCCAAAAGTGAGGTAATGAAAGCCTTTGTTGGGGACGATAGATGGTTAATCGGAGGAAATGGCTTTCAAGACCAAAGGAAAGAAGATTGAGAACCTCTTCCGCATCTCCTACTCATGAGAAGCCTAAGAGAATAATGTAAGTGAAAAGTGTTGGAATTAAACTTATTCAAGTATAAAAAGAAAGGTTAATTTCATCAAAAGAAAGATTCATTGTATCAAGAGATAGATTCATTGCATCAAAAATATATATATTAAATGTTTATGGAAGTAGAAGCCAAATTGACTATTGGTTCTTGAAGAGATTTCTTCAAAGAAAATAACTCATTTTGAATACAATTAATGTAATGTATAGCGAGTATATAAACCTTATTGGGTCATAAAACATATAAAGTTTCTGAAATTATAAAAAATTTTAAGAGAAATATAAAAGATTTAATCTTGTACTCCTCCTTTGTTTAATAACTCTATCTCTTCTTTCTATCAAGTTCCATACTTGGTATCAAAGCATAAGTTAAGCTATGGCCTCTTCCCCAACTATTATCCAACTCCAAATCTCCATATTGGCAAAAAAAAATTATGACATATAGTGTATATAAATGAAGATTCTTCTAAAAGATGAATCTGTTGAACCAAGTCCGGCACGAGCAATGAATGCAAAAGCTAGAAAACAACTCAAAGATAAAGGAAGAAAGAGAAAAAGGTCTTGTTCATGATCTACCGAGAGCTTAATGATATAATGTTCGAGATTATTACTCTAGTAAATACTTCAAAGAAAGCTTGGGAAATGCTTTAAAAAGCATTTGGTGGTATTGATAAGGTAAATAAACATTGTCTAGGAGTTTTACGAGTCAAGTTTGAAAAATTACAATAAGATACTTTTGAAACTATTTTGATTAATTTTTAAATGATATAAAGATAAAAAAAAAGTGATATAAAGATGAAATGGTGAACAAATAAGTGATAAAAAAGCAATAGAAAAATACTAAGATCTCTAGATCCAAAATTTGATTTTATTACTATTGCAGTTGAAGAATACAAAGATTTAGAAAATATCTTTAGAACAACTTATGAGTTTCCTTCAAGTTTATGAACAAAAGATTACAAAAAGAGGAGAATATAAAACTATGGAGCAAGCACTATAAACCAAGCTTACTCTTGAAAATAAAGGTGAATCAAATTCTTAAAAAGGAAGATGATGTGGACAAAGAGGAAGAGGAGATAGAAATCAGACTAATCAAGAATCTTCAAACAATGGAAGTAATAGAGAAAATTCTAACCAAAGAGGCTGAAGTTATGGTCGAGGAGGTGGCCGAGGCCGTGGATGTGGTAGAAATTATAAAAGGTCTAAAATACAATCCTATGTTTGCAAAAGGTATGTACATTAGTTATTATAATTCTAATAATCAAGGTGATAAGATAAATTTTATTGAGGAAGAAAAGAATGAAAATAAAATTTTGCTAATGATTTCTAATAATTTGAAAGCGGATCAAACATGGTATCTAGATACAAGAGCCTCGAATCACATGTGACATCAAGGAGTTATTTTCAGAAATATATATAAGTTCTTCCGTGAATATTATATTTGGTAATATGTTTTAGAGACCAATAAGGGGTAAAAATTTTCTTGGATTAAATAATGGTAAAATATTATGCATTTTAGATGTTTATTATATTCCAGATATGAAATATAATATTCTAAGCTTGAAAAAATTACTTGAAAAAAGTTATGATATCGAGATAAAAGATATAGCTCTTTCTATTTATCATGAGAATAAAAAATTAATCTCACAAGTAAAAATGATAAAAAAAAAAACAAAATATTTCCTCTATATTTATGTATTTTTTATCGGTCAAATTATTTTAAAATTGATATTGAGGACATTTCTACATCTTAATTATGCTCCCTTAAATTTTGAGGCTTTGAAACTTCTAGATAAGTATAATATAATGATAAGAATGCTAAGAATTAATTGCCCATCAAAATTATATGAAGTATGTGTCATGGGTAAACAAGAAAGAAAGCATTTCAAAGTTAGAAGAACAAAAAGAGTATGACATTGACTTGATCTCATGCACTCAAATGTTTGTGGTCCTATCGGTCTAGTATCACTTGGAGGCAAATATTTTCTTACCTCCGATGTTCATAGTATCAAAACCTGGGTTTGCATGTTAAAAGAAAAGAAAGAAGTTTTAAGCAAATTCAAAGAATTTAAAAATTTGGTTGGAAAACAAAGTGGTTGCAAGATTAAATGTTTAAGAACAGATAGGTGTGGTGAATATATATCAAATAAATTTGAAAGTTTTCGTAGAAATATGAGATTTTACATCAATTCTTCATGTCATATATACCTCAACAAAAGAGTATCTTAGAAAGAAAAAATAGGATTATATTTAATATGGTATGATGCAAGTTAAAGGAAAGAAAAATTCTTAGGGTGATGTTGTTGCTTATGCAGTTTATTTGCTTAATAAGTTTCCTATAAGATAAATTAGTAATTTTACACGAGAAAAAGTATGGAGCTTGCAGAAACCAAGAGTCGATCATTTAAGTATTTTTGGAAGTGTTGCATTTGCTAAGATACTAAAAGAAAAGAGAATAAAATTAGAGAATAAAAGTCAGAAATAAATTTTGCTAGGTTATGCAAAGAATTTTACTGGCTATAAACTCAAGAGATATTGAGTTTGATGAGTAACAGATTTGGAACCAAAAAAGTGATGAGCAACATAAGAAAGCTATAACTTCAAAAGATGATGATATAATTATCACCTAGATTAGCTAGGTCACATGATTCAAGAAGTCCGATTATAAAAAGTACAAGATCGATTTATTAGCTATATGATGTGACTTGAAGGATTGATACTAATAATAATAAACTTTTTTATTTTATATTTTTATAGAATATGATCCATTAATACCTTTGAAGAAGCTGGTAGAGAAGAAAAATGATGACAAGTTATAAATGAGGAGATTCATGCTATTAATAAAAATGAAACATGAGAGCTTACTACACTTCCAGAAGACCATTGAGCGATCGGTGTTAAGTGGATCTTTAAAACAAAAAAAAATATAAAAAGGAAGGTGGAGAAATATAAGACCCAATTGGTTGTAAAGGGATACAAACAACAATATAGGATCGACTATGAAGAAGTATTTACACTAGTTGTTCGACTAGAGATAGTAAGATTATTTATCTCCCTAGCAGTTCAAATGAAATGAAAAATTTTACAAATGAATGTCAAATCAGTATTTCTTAATAGAGTTCTTGAAGAAGAGGTATATATTTAACAACCTCCTAGTTTTATTATTCATGAACAAGAAGACAAAGTATACAAGTTAAAGAGAGCTCTTTATGGGCTTAAATAAGTCCCACGAGCATGTAATTCTTAGATAGAAACTTATTTTATTCTAAATGATTTTTCTAAATGTTCACATAAACATGCTCTCTATACGAAATCGAACTCTGATGGAGATATCTTGTTTATATGCTTATATGTAGATAATTTAATATTTTCAAATAATAGTAGCTCTATGATTAAAAATTTTAAACACTCCATGAAGAAGGAATTTGAGATGATTGACTTAGACTTAATGACTTATTTTCTCGGTATCGATGTTATACAAGACAATGAAGGAGTTTTTATCGCACAAAAAAATTATGCAAATGAGGTTCTAAATAAGTTATCTATGGAAGATTGTCACCCTACAGATACACCTATTGAATATGACACCAAGTAAACTAAGGAAATTCAAGTGATTGAGTCGGAAGTTACGATAATCGAAAAAGTACAACTGGATTTGTATTTTATTTTGATGAAGCTATATTTACTTGATCTTCAAAAAAGCAATTAATCGTTGCTATATCAAGTTGTGAAGTAGAATATAACAGTATATTCTTATATTTGTCATGCAATCTGATAAAGAAAATTACTTCAAAAACTTCATATGTCATAGGAGAAGTCAACCAAGATTTATATTGATAACAAATTAACTATTGCCTTAGCTAAAAATCTAGTTTACCATAAAAGATTGAAGCATATCGATACAAGATTTTATTTTATAAGTGATCATATTAAAAATAAAGAAGTAGATCTACATCATGTCAAGACAAGTGAACAAGTGATCGATATACATACAAAATCTTTCAAATTTAAAATATTTCAACAACTTCGAAAAAAATTTGGCATGTTAGATAAACAAGTTTAAAGGGGAAGAATGTTGGAATTAAACTAGTTCAAGTATTATAAAAAGATTAATTTCATCAAAAGAAATATTCATTACATCAAGAGAGAGATTCATTGTATCAAAAAGAAAAATAAATTAAATATCTATGAAATGAGAAGTCAAATTAGCCATTTGTTATTGAAGGAGTTCATTGAAAGAGAATAATTTATTTTGAATACAATTAACGTAATATATGTTTGGAGACCATATAAATCTTGTATGGATCATAAAATATATAAAGTTTATGAAATTATAAAATATTTTAAGAAAAAAATAGAAGATTTAACTTTGTCATACTTTTTCTTTATTTAATAATTCTATCCCTTCTTCCTATCAACAACAACAACAAAAAAATATTCATCTTTTTCATTTAGTAATCAATCCATAGATTTTACATTGCCACTTTCCATCTCTCCAACTATTCATAACCTATTATACCAGCATGAGGATCGAGCGAATTAAACTGTATTTGTACCACCTTGACACTGAAGACATCACGAGAAACTGTATTCACTTTGGCTTGTCCCTGAATTCTCCATCAGCGTCCTCCAACACTAGACAGCGGTTCCTGCAGATACATATTGCAGTAACCTGTAGCATGAAAAACATTCATTCCACGTAGAGAATCTCCTTACAAGGTGCTGACAAGAGATAGGTGACAATATGGTACAGAAACTACTGCTGTCTTCTAGCTTTTGTGACTGCAGGCGACTGATCGTTCCATGGATGAGGAAGCCATGAGGTTGGATCCTGACACTGATGCTGGTGCAGTATACAAGAGCGATCGACCTGTTCCTCTTGTTTCTTCTGCTTGGATTCATAGGAGTACGCAGGTGCAGGTGCAGATTCCGCAGAAACCCACGAGGAAGAGAGGTAGGAAGCTGCCAGGAACTCTCGTCCCATCTGCTCATATACTGACAGCGTCGAACGTACGAGGAGAGCATCGTATGTGTGTATTGCGAATGATAACTGATATAATATATTCTGGCATCCGATCCATAGATATGTCGACTGTCACAATGGATCTAGCATGCGTTCCGAAGCCAACTTGACACATCGAGCTAACTCGATACATCGAATATAAACGCGATAGTCGCTTTTCATCCAAACAAAGCGACGTCGTCCTGAGCTAGTCCAGAGGCGCAGGGTAGAACCGAATGAAATAGGACTGGACAAATCAGACCGTGCCAACATCCCAGCATACAAGCTGGCCACCTATCTACGCAGCCCCATCCTGAGCTATTCTAGAGGCGCAGAGCAATGCTGAATGAAGTAGGGTCAGACAGATCAGACTACACTTGCGTTCCAGCATATAAGCTGACCACCTATGATGACAACGGCCATTAAACACTTACGTACGGAGACACCGTCGATCATTAATAGCTACATACGTCATGACAACATGTATAAAAGTCACACTCAGGGATAATACTAGGGGTTGGACCTCATACACACATTTTAACTCTCTCATCTCTAACCCAAGCATCGGAGGGATCGAGTTGGGAATCTTCCTCCCGATTCTGACCTATGTATAGGTACTCGACGGACAATTAAATGAGTAATCTTTAGTCTCCACCTAGGAGAATGAGACCTATGCCCCCTCAATCAGATCTTGGATTAACATGCTCCAGCTCAAAGATCATACTGATAATTTTACGTACTCGGGATGGATCAAACTGTTGATATCTTGATCAGGACATAAAGATGTAAAACAACAATACCGAGAAGCAAATGAAGGAAACCCTAAGTGTGTATTGCCACCGTCTACTACTGTGTAGAAAATATTTATATTCGCACGGCATGTCAATTGTCATATCTAAATTGATTAGATTTTACGTATCGAGCTTCGATTGATGGAAGACAATGATCATAATGGTGGGTCGGATAGTTTCGAATACTTGGATTCTTGACATTTACGGTCTTACTTGATCGGGTTTGAAAGGGAGGTTGAAACGGCGGGGAACGAGACCACGAGGTATGGCCCACCGGCACCGCTTCCTGGAAAGTGGCAACGCTGTGGGCGACCACATCACACAACCACATGGGACGCCCACTGACAACTCAATACCACCCAGCCGCAGTAACACATGGAGTTGGGGCCCGCCAAGGTCGAGACAGTCGTACCCACAGCATCGGTTGTGCAGGAAGACAGAGAACCCAACATGGGTAGATCTGGACGCACCCAACACAAGATCCGGTTGGATTCATCTTGCCCGATGTGTGGAGATGCATACATGCATGCCATGCACGCGAAGCACCACGAATCAGAGGCAAAAGTCCAAAAGCAAAACAACAACTCTTCGTCTCGTCCCATCATCTGTCACATCAATGCCCGAAAGCAGAGCCCCATTTCCGCCCGCGAAGCTTCCTCGAAGCTCACTGCGCCCCCCGAGTCTTCTCTCTCCTCCTTCTTCTTTAAACTCCTCCCTCAGCTGCCCCTTTATTCAGTCCATCGTTCTATCTACTCCCCCGATCTCTTAGCAAGATGAAGCTCAGCGTGGATTCTTTGTTGAGCTCCTTGAAGAGGAGCTCCTCCTCGAAGAACGAGAAGAAGAAGAGCAGGCGCTCCGTCGCTCGGGCGGACGCCTCCTTCGCTTCCAACTCTTCTTTTTCTGCTTCTTCCTCTTCCGAGGAGGAGTATTCGGCTGTCTCTGCCCGCCAAGCTACGCCAAGATCCGTCCTCCCGCCGGGCCATGGAAAGGCGCCTGTCGTCTTCCTCCCTGACGAGGCCTCCTGGCTCGACCTCTTCAACGTGTTCGACTGCGACGGGGACGGCAAGATCACGAAGCGGGAGCTGGAGGCGGTACTGCGGCGGCTCGTCCCGGACCCGCCCACTGCGGAGGAGGTGGCATCCATGGTGGCGGAGGTGGACCGCGACGGGGACGGGTGCATCAGCCTGGACGAGTTCGGCGCGCTCGGGGCGTTGCTGGGCGGGGGGCGCGGCGGGGAGGCCGAGCTGCGGGACGCCTTCGCGGTGTTCGACGCGGACGGGGACGGGAAGATCTCGGCGGAGGAGCTTCTGGGCGTGTTCGCCACGCTGGGCGACGGCGGCTGCACGCTCGACGACTGCCGCCGGATGATTGGCGGCGTCGACACCGACGGCGACGGCTTCGTCGGCTTCGATGATTTCGTCCGCATGATGGACGGCCAGATGTGTCACTGACGCCGCCGAACCAGATACGGACGGCGTTCATGGGTGAAGAAATCAATAGTTGTGGGCGGGAGGGTTTTGGTGCCAAATTTTTGTAACATGTAAAAAGAAATGGTTGGTTCCGATCAATTAAACTGCTTCCCCCCCAAAAAAAAAGAAAAAGAAGATAAAAATGTGTTCGACTAAATGTTTTGATGCCAAACCGAGATATTGACGAAGCAGAAAGCAAGAACGAGTGAGATTAGGCAGCGAATGTTGAGAGGGCAGTGAACGAGAAAGAAGAGCATCGAAGGGTACCGTGAATGCTGTGATCTCGAAGGGCAGAGGCAAGAGGGGCACATGAAGGCCAACACTTGTCCCTGTTGTCGACATCTTCTAGCGCAGACACTGCGAGGAAGAAACCTTGCAACCTCAAACACCGTCTCATGAAGGCACATAGATGAATGTCCGGTTCAAACGAATGTGACAGGATCTTAATAATACTGCAAGGAAGAGACTTTGGGCTTCCACATCTAAACATTATTAAGGCACAACTCCTGCAACGGGCCAATGTTCATCGTACCGTATGTTAATCTTTGCAGGAGCCGTTTCAAATAGAACAGTGTGTAGACATAGCGAATATACAATTAAGATTCTTCTCGAGCACCTTTAATATGATCTCTCTTGGCACATGTAGACAACTCTGTGCAGCTTTTGCCCAAAGCTTCAGAAAGTGAGCACGGAACCTGCTCCAACCAATAAGAGTCCCGAGGGTCAGATGACACAGCTCGCAGGCACCAAATTCTTTTAAATCATTGTCCAAAATGGAAGAGACGGTTTGGGTCCTCTTCAACTCATGCAAATGGAGGAGCTTGAGATGGTGTACCGTCCGGTAAACTAGACCGATCGGTAGACATCCAAAACCGGCTTGTAGCAGAGTTGAGAGCAGGTCCAAGATTCTGATTAACACCCTTCATTGATCCTTTTATTCTTTGTTGGACAGCATTATCTTCCTCGTGCCGGGTTGGAATAGGTTCATCAGTTTGCGGTGGCTGATCTATTTCTTCTGCAGTTACCCAAGGAATCTGAGACTTGGAAGGATTGTGCTTCTGGAATTTTGCTTCTCTGGACAAGAAAGCCACAACAATTCTTATCGGATAGCGATGTAAGTGAGCATCTTCCTGTGTTGATTTACAAGCAAAACTACTACCTATAGCTACTACTCCCATGCATCCTCATCAATATATAAAATTTTCTGGATTAGTTTTAAAATTTGCATCCTCATCATTAATTTAATATTTAATTTGCAAAAGATTCACAAGAAACCGACACTAACACCATGTATTCGAAATTATAGAGGCATCTCGCTGTTTTCTGTGGCTTTTGCATCTTTTCATAAACCATTCTAGGGGAAAATAGACCTACGTTCATGGTCCTAAATCCTTGTTTCCATCAACTACCTTTGCTAATTATATTAACATGCATGGGGTTGATGTAGTTTTTTCAAAATCAGCATATTTACCTCTGGCAATTTAGCTCAAATCAGTGAACTTATGACGATCAACATTAGAAACTGGACATCAGTTAATAAATAGCAGAGGATGATACAAGGGGGAAAAAAATGCTTTGCATATATATATGGAGAAATTAGAAGACATGCATATTATGTAGTGTGGAGCAACTTTAGGTTTGCCAAGAATACCTTTTTCTTATATATTCTGACTCATTTTCTGCAGAACCACTTGTCAAGAAGTCCTCCAAATATTGCATCTCCTTCCTCATCTGCTTGTATTCCCTTCAACCGTTTTTTCTTTTGCCGATCATTGGCCTGCAAAAGAAACATGAAAAATAGCTACAATTAGCCAAATGATTAAGTAGAACTTGGCTACCTGCAATGAGTAGGCACAAACTGTATGATATCTTTGACAAGAAAATCCAACTATCATAACTACCAAAATGTTGTTCCAAGTTGCAGAACTCTACGATAATGCGAAGATGAGGCACATCCTGTCATGCCTAAAACAGTGATATTTATCCAACTCATGCTTCATGTTTGAATTATATCAAAATAGTTAAGTGCAATTTGGGTGATATTATGTTTGGACTATTAAGGACACTAGAACTATTCAGGGATGCATCAAAAGAACTAAGCTCCTTTGAGACGGTTGTCAGGAATACAATGTTTGAGTTTCAAGGGACGCAATTTCGGGTTCGTAATATATGAAGTATCATTTCTAGATATCTCTAACAATATCAATCATTTCAAAACAGATTAAAAAAATGATTAATATGTTGCAAGTATTCAAGTATCAGTAATATGTTTGGAACATGTAACTTGGAAGTACAAGTTTCACCATCCTCTTCCAAAATCATGTAGATTCACTTATGAGTATGCCATGACTCACTTCATCTCCAGCTCAGGATGCTTCGACTGAACTTAAAATGGACTGCAAGAAAGCTTTGTAGAAGGACGATCACATGCTTTGGAGTCCCAAAAGCAAAAGAGGGCCACAATGCATTCTACTTCACAGGAATCTTTTATCTCATGGCATTTTTAAATGCACCAATCATTTATATCAGGATATATTACTCATCCTCGGTAACAAAGTTCACATATTTCTATTTACATGATCGCAATTTCAAAGGTATATACAACAAAAGAACATGCGTCCAAGGATGTTAGAAATTAAATTGCCTAATATCGCATGCCAGATTGTATACATAGAAATCAAGGTTAATTGCAAATGGTTCAACATAGATTTAACTGCTTCTTTAAAAAATTCTAATCATATACACGTCATCATTGGTACCCGAATTTGAACCAAGAAGGGGGAAGATAATTACACCAAAGTCGAAGAGATCAGAGAAGAAGAGGCCGTTCTTGGGGTGCTGCAGCCGCGGCTCCATGGCGGGGTGGCGAGGGGAGCGATGTCGGGGCGGAACCCTAGGCGTTCCTCCGTGAATTAAGAAGCGGCAGAGACGAGAGGAAAGGGCGGAAGTAGTGAAGGACGGGGAGAAAGGGCGGAGCGATGGGGGTCCGATTTGGTTAAATTAACGCCTTAAGTTTGAGCCGGGTTTGGTTCGGGCTGAGTAGCGGGATTTAATTGACCGGGTTCGACGTCATCAACAGAGGAGAAGACCGGTCCGGTTCACGACCACAAACCCCTGGACGCCAATGGGAAAGCTTCCTCCGGCATCATCATCAGGCAAATGGAGTTTCACATGGCACAGTGTTTCACTCTCTTAGTGCTGAGGCTGAGGCTGAGGCTGAGGCATCCTTCTCTCATGGCATCCCTTCGAAGTAATCATGTAGCTAATGCCACCCTACAGACTTAGCATGATCTCTCATTCCACTGAGGAGCAAATGAGACCTCAGCTAAGATGCCAAAACCTTGATTGACTGAGAATACAGATGGTGTTGGTATAGAAGACATGTCCAAAGAGCAAGAATCAAGTTGGTTTTTTAGAACTTGGGAACAAGTTCTGATGACAAAGTGATATGAGACTATGGCAGACATGTCCAAAGAAAATGAATGGGCTTACCTTAATGTTCCCTTCGCTCCCTGATCAAGTAAACATCAACCAGTTCTCGACTTCGTTGATGTTTAAGATTTAGAAGGAAGACGAGGCCGAGAGAGATTAATATGCGGATGATATGGAAATAGAAGGTCAGACTTACTGAGTTGTGACCAGAAGGCAGTCAAATATCTGGTTCACAGTTGGAACAAGAGCATTGAAATAGTTGTAAGAGTACTTCTACAAGTGAATTCTACACATCTGCCGCATCCTGAGATCCCATGGCATGAAGTCTATTTTGCGACCACGGACTCAAGCACATTTAAGAGCTTTGGCATGGTGGTGGATGTGATCGTCGATGAAGGTCGAAATGAAGTAGTAGGAATGGTCATAGCCAGGTTGCATCCGAAGCACCAGCGGGGCATTTGCACCCTTGCAGGCATCCTCGAAGTTGTGGGGCAACAGCTGATCGTGAAGGAACTTGTCATCCTCTCCCTGTCCAGCAAAGCATAGTTTTCGGTCATTGGTCTAAGACATACAATATGACCGATGGCATAGTCTATAAGCTTCCGAGAATTTGTTATCAAGGTTTGAGATCACTATCTTCTAGATAGAATCATGTTCCAAGAGTTGACAGCAGTTGATTACTGGCAATTACATGTTCTAATTACATTAACGATCTGAACACATATTTACTGTAAACATATTAATCATGAATACCTGTACAACTCAATAGAAAAAGAAAAGCAACAATTGGTACAGATAGCAAACACTCAAAAACAATCAAAATACTATAAATACCTGGTCAATTAATATAGGAGTCGAAATTTTGCTGCACTTTTCAATTAACAAGGTGGCATCATATTCCTGAGAGGAATTAGAAAGGCGCTTAAAACCCGAAATCAGAAAAAGAAGGAATACACTGTTAACATTCTCAAAGTTATAAAATCAACCGAGGGGTCTATTGCAGGGATCTCACCTGCCAGTCAGATTTATCGCTGCCCAAATAGTTTGAAAAGGCCTTCTGGCCCCATGGGCAGTTTGTGGGATTGGTGATAGGTGCAAAAGCAGAAACTGCCTGAACAAAGTATCAAATAATGAGAATGATGAATGTTGAAAAATCAAATCAAGTATTCTACTTATTCTTGAGTTGAGTATCAAGTCCACAGAATACCTTATATTTTTCAAGGTTTTTCAAGTAAATGGTCAGCGCACCATGGCCACCCATTGAATGCCCAGAAATTGATGCCCTTGATGTATCAAGTTGTTCAAAATTTTCACTGAGGACTTTTGGTAGCTCCTTAACGACATAGTCATACATACGCCAATTTTTCCACTTCTCTTCCTTAGCATTTAGATAAAATCCAGCACCTAACAATGGAATGAAATATAAGGCACACAAAAATCGATAAATATACTTGTTTCAGAATGTTTGTGTAGTAATTGTTACTCGGTGAGAAATCGAGCAAATACTAAGCATTTCTCAATATCAACCCGTGTCTTACTGAAAGTTCAGTGTTCCAGTATACCAAGGAAGCATAAATTTTCCTTATTTATCAAACATATGATTGCAGTAAGTTCCAAAGTTTATGTCAGGATTTGAAGTTTCAACTGGTACCCACTGAGGTTGAAATGTATAAAAATTCAAGGAAATATTGCCCCCAAGGAGTTAAATAGATATCTTAACCAAGGTCCGCAATACCGTACCGTACCATACCAGAGTTTCGACATGGGCTCGCTACAGTGTCTGCTACAGTGCTGCTACGGTGCCGGACCGGTAACAGGCGGTCCGCGTACCGGAAGCCTGTCGGACCGGTACGTACCACCCATACCGGGCGGTACAATCCGGTACTGCAGACCATGGTTAAAATATACAAAGGCAACAGTAAAGTGTGACGGTCGATGATAGATCAGAAGAAAAAATATATGAGAAAGTAGTAAATTCATTTATGTCTCGTAGAATAGTCAATGAATGATTGCATTTGTTAAAATTTTTTACAATTATAGGTAAAAGCAATTGCCTGAAAATAATAGAAAAACTTCAGAAAAGGTTTTAAACATATCCAAGGAAGACATATAATGTATGGGAAAGAAATCAAGTAAGTTAACTCGCATTGCAATTGTAACAAGAAGGATAGAATCACGTTATAATTGCAAGGAGAGAGATGATGATCAAATATGACTTTATTAGAAACAATAAGCGAAGCTAATAACATTGCCCACAACAGAGCTCAACATGAAACATCCATGAAGCAAACAGTTAATGGTTGGAAAATCAGAAAGGATTGTTCCTTGCCATTGTAAATTTGTGATGTAATATTAAAAGAATCTCCTATAAATAAACAACAATTACTTATGAGCAAATGTATCATCTTTGCAAGTTTTTCTCAGTTTTACTGATACTAACATATTCATTGAATAGGCTAAAATTTCCATGTTTTATTAAATGAGAAAAAATGTTCAAACCTGTTCCAGCGTCCATACCAAATGAGGCTGAAATTTTGTTTTAAATAAGGCAGGTTCAACCTATGAAAGATAAGCACCTCAGCAATTATAAACCACAAACATCCACAGAAGAACAAAGAATCTGTATAATAATAAATTAAATCTTATAGTGGCAATAATCACTTCATATATGAATAAAATGATTTTTTCAACATGTCAAACTAGGCAAATGCTGTTTGAGGAAACTGTATATTGAACTGCAATCTGACACCATATGCTGGTGTAGTCTCTTTAAGATCCCTATGATATCCTTTTCACATATTGACTGCAAATATAAGAAATGCATTTCAGAAAATTGTTATATTTTATCTGCAACAGCTACTCCTCTTGGTTTCATACATGTAGCACATCACTTTTATCCCATCTCATGTCTTGTGCAGTATGATAATGAGAATCACACAACATGGGCTAATCTTTTAGTATACAGGTTAGTTCTAAGAAACAACCAAATTGGTGCAACAAATAAGTTCAAATATTTTATTATCCTAACTAGGTGGCCATCTAATAAATAGGAGGATACAGATGCCACCAGATGCATAATTTTACTTTAAAACTTGAAATAAATCATATGTTTGCAAAAGCTTGTGCTTTAAAGCAAAAGCAGTAAGGGACTAGCCTACCAATCAATTTCATAAATCCTTTCTTACCATGTACATCAATTAAGTTCACCACCAAGAATCCTAAAGCCATATTGTCCTCTCTCAATGGGCACAGAAATAGCTAGTGTATTAAAACATAAAAATAGTTTCTACCTTTTAACAGATTTATCTCCAAGTTTCTAACTCCTTTGTTATCATAAAAACAGTCTTGATTGCTGCAGTCCCAGCTTCATCCTGTGATCATTTATAAGGAAAATAAGTAATTTGAAGTTTGAACATGTATCTTATTGCTTGGCCCTCAAAATAAAAACACAAATCGTTTTACAGTATCATTGAGCATAATTAGCATACTTGGCTTGACTCTTTTCCGATCCAGAAGTGAATGTCATAAAGGTAGGTGCCACCTTTGCCAGTTGTCTGAAACAAGCAACTCACCACATAAAAAATATGAAGCAGATAGCAGCAATCAAGGTGTAGAGTCGTCAAGCACATTTGTAGTTAGCCATTATGGATGATTCTTGAGAGATCAGAGCTAAAACAACTTCACTTCTGAAATACACCAAGTTTTCATTGTCGAGCAACATTTCAATTTATTTAAAAGACTGCATTTTTATACACCATGTGAAGACATCTAATGCAGTTTTAAAAAGAGAGCTAAAACATCAAATAATTCCACACTTCTGATTTAGCTTGAAAATTGCCAAACAAAGTAGACGAGATGATGAATTAAACATAACAAAGAGAACAACTATTGACAAGACCTGATAGACCTGCTCGCACATTAATTTGGAAAGGACAGGTCTCAACCAAATGGTTCTAATTGCTTAAGTTATTAGTAGTAAGCCCAACCAGTCATAGTAACCACAAGAAGAACCAACATCACTGAACCATTAGGGTGTTACAATCTTCCCAACTCAAGATATAATACCCTTGTCAATGCCCAACAAATTCATATCTAACACAGAATTCATTATTTTTCAAAATATACCATCTCGTAGCACAAAATAAGCCATCTCAATACATGGTGACCCACATGAAAAGGCTCATGGAGTTGTGATACTAATGATCCAACAAACTATACCGACAATTACATAATCATACTTAATTTCAAATCCTTTTTCCCAGATGAACAATGCAATATGAGAAATAGGTCACATCCTTGTGACTGTCTCATAGTTAATCACCTTCACAATTAATGGTCACAAAATAACCTTACAACCAAGAACCAGCATGTATCTCTTCAAAGATCATTATGATTAATTAAAGACTTTATTTTCCACCAAGAAATAACAACAATCCATCATCATATCCCAAACTAGTGGACTAACTTCCCATCAGCATCACACATAGTTGAAGCCCATACGATCCTAAATCAGGGTTCCCAACCATCATAAGGGCCCAAATTGGTGCACCCTTCTACAGATTGGTGCACCCTGCTCCTGGTCAATTCAAAAAATTCAGCTAAAAAAAGCCTATATATATTGATATGAGCTTGGTCCTGGTTGGTAAACAGTATCTCAGTCAAAGAATGATTCCTATGGATTAGCACAAGGGAGGACTCTTTAGCTTTGAAAAGTAGTAGACAACTCAATCCCAGTTGGAATAAGAGTGGAGCAATCCTTACTCGAACTGTTACAGTCGATTCAGGCAAGGAGAACACTGATCAAGGCTCTTCACTCAAACCTAGTGGTAGTAGATTTAGACTTTATCTTTCTATTCTTATTGTATATAATTTCATCAATTTTCTTTGTAGCTATATTAGAATGTAGAGTCCTGATTTGAGTTTATTCGGTGTATAAATCAAATATGATTATAAAATAGGTTAGACAAATCCAGCCATGAGCCATATTTGAAGAGTCCCAGAGGACTCTATTTTCAATGTTGGTTGATGACAAAGTTTTCTCCCATACAACCTCTTAGTGAACATATATCAGAGGACGTAAACCAAGAGATCATGCTTGGTTGTTATTTTCCCTTTTATGCAACAAAGTTAATTTAGTTTGATGGTGATCTCTGTTTCTTCCTTCTTTTTCTTCGTTCTCCCCTTGGAGGCATATTCTCCTCTTTAAATTGGATAATTCCCAGATAGGAGAGTCATTTCCTATCAAAATCATGCCAATAAACCTATCCAAACAAAAAAAAAAAAAAAAAAAAGATAACAGAATTTTTTTGTTCGGTTGAAACTTAAAAATTTCTTTTTGAGATAAAATAATTTCCAAGTTAACAAATTAAAAAAAAAACTTAACAGTGCTCTATATTAAAAAATTATTTACAAATGTAATTAAAATATTAACACCGAATTGACTCTATTTTACGAACTAAAAATAATGATCTATGATAATATAAATTCTTTAGTTGAAAAGTTCAAATTAGCAGTCAGAAAATACGAGTGAATTTTGTATAAGTTCTAGAAACCGTAACTTGTACATGTGAAGAAGAAAGCAACAGTTCTCAGGCAAAGAAAGAAAAATAATGAGAAGATAACAAAAATTACCTGTAAAATTATGTATGAATCTCCAGAGTAGAATTTACCATAATCGGACTTTGGTATAGGCACTGGTTGAAAGTTCTCAATACGCCATATTTCTGTTCCTCTATGCTATGTGGTGTTAAGTAAATGCTCACATTAAAAAAACAAAAGATACTACAAAGAAAAACAATTTGAAGAGTAAAAGAACAGCTAAAAAATTTGGGCAACCAATAGTGACAATAACTTGCCCACATGGTGCATTTTATAACATTTCTTATAAGGATACACTTTGTGTCCAACTCCCTGAAACGCAGGATCAACATATTTTGTAGAACTAGACATTGTATGCTGAAAGATTTTATACTACGACAATGGAACAAGACGTCTTCACAATTTCAGAATGTGCTCAGAACACTGAATAATTGAAAAAAGCTGCACTCAGCAGAAGAAAATAACATAATCAATAATCATCTAGAACTAATATGTACTGTGGCCAACTCATCTACAGGTTTTACCATAAAAATTAAACAACAGGTTGCTGGTCAACACAAGTCAGCTGTGCAGTAAGCGAATCATTAAACCACCAAATTATATAAAATAGCATTTCTATAACTTTTCTCAAGCAGGACGGATAAATGTACATGTGGGAACACGATATTTTTTTCTTACAACACACATGAGAAACGTTAACGAAAGAAAAGCGAAAAGTGTCTTCCATGATTCATCATCATCGTCTTCATCTCTTCTCCCACACGCAGTAGTCATTGCCAGAGGCAACGACGTGGAAGTTGGAAGGAACGAGATTCCCCACGTCGTATCTCGAGCCTAGCTTTGTCAATATCTTCCCATCGATCATTGCCATGTAGAGGTCAGCATCAGAGGCCAGAATGTTGAGAGCGCTACCCGAATGAATTCCATTTCGTGTTATGGTTTCAGCCAACCGAGTTGTTATTTTGTGCTCCTCTCAGATGTTGTTACATGCACGTTTCTCCTGTGCCTTTCCATGGTTTCATGATAAAATAATATATGCAGTCGAGTATCTTTGCCGACAACTCCTTTTCATCTTGTGATTTGTCCGCCCCAACCTATTGATTCTGAGATGAGTACTTTCTTTAGAGAAATAGAGAAGATTGACTGGGAAATTGGGTCTGAGACAAATTAAGTTGTGTATATACGATGAAGCATGAGTTGTAAGAGAGAGGTATAGATAAGATTCATAATGTTTGAGTTTTGGTGCAGTCAATAATGGAGAAATCGAACGTGATATTGAGATGCATTATTACTTTGATCATCGGCGTCGATGAGGAGGCCATATGCGAGGAGACATAAACCATGTTATTTAATCCCTCCCCTTTTTTCTCTCAAGTCAAACGATTAGTATATTGCATGGTGTCAATAAACCTTATGCATGAATGCATGGTTGAGTAGTAGTACGTACTTATGTAAAGCTTCCCTTTTGATTCGTTAACGAAGATTAGTGTTAGCTTATTCCAACAATACACTAACATCTCCTCTTAAAATAATTTCGAATATTGCCTTTTTTTTTTTTTTTACAATTGGTATGATTAATCATAGTCTCTTCTTTTGAGTGTTAGAATTGAATGCATGCATCTGAAAGCCAAATTTCAAATGCATGCATGCATATTTACGTGACGTAAAGATATGAGTTATTTTTCTTTTGGTCGACACTAGAGATGATTTCAAATGCATGCATGCATGCTTCAGATTTATTCTTGACTCACATCTCGGCCACATCCGACGCCCGAGTCACGTCTCTGCTAGCCCCTTGCCCGAGCCGCTACAGCTCGGTCTCCGACTTGCAACTCGTCGTCCGTAACTCCGAGTTCTGGTTTCAGCCAACCGAGTTATCTTCTCCTTCAATCCCTAGTCGAACATGTGGTCGTAGAACTGCACACACGAATATATAATCGTCAGGCTATAAAACTATTTGAATCGAATGTTAGGCAGAAGCATACTTACGATGGAAGGGCCTCCCGGATGCGTGAGTATATAAGCGTAGCCTTGCATGACCTTATCAGTAAGGAAAAGGCCACAACCTTTGCGTCGAACCGGTATCGTGGTTGTCGACGAAGGTGACAGCCTTCTCTGGCCACTACCGCATCATGATGGGCGCGGGCGCCTTCCCTTGGGGATCACGCATCCTCCACAATTTACCTTCCACGGCAACTTGTAGTATTCCCTTTGTAGTGAAATCGAAGGTCGTCGCTGGGCCTCCGACCTGCTGAACCCAATTAACCAGCCCTCGGCGGTTGCCGTTCTGATCGTATGCTGGCTTCCCATCGTTTCCGTAAGCTAATGAACTCCAGATCTCAGCCACCACGAAGTTTGGCTGTGTCTGTTCGACGTAGATCTTGGCGATGCTTGAGTAACCCTTGGCAAAGTTGAGCCTCCACCCGTCGAAGTCGATGTCAGTCTTGAGCCAGTTCAGCCAGTCCGTGAGCTCACGCTGGACCTGCGTGTTGAGGTGGTTGATGTTGGGAGCCGCCGCGAAGCCCTCGCCGGTGTCGAGGTTGCCGGTGCCGTCGGAGTACTGTGTGTCGTCCCTACAGATCATGTGTGGACACCAGTCCCAACAATACACTAACATCTCCTCTTAAAATAATTTCGAATAAATGCAAATTCTTCGCAATAATCAGAGTATTTCCTTTCTTTGGTTTACAATTAGTATAATTAATCATAGTCTCTTCTTTTGAGTGTTAGAATTGAATGCATGCATCTGAAAGCCAAATGAGTGTTAGAATTGAATGCATGCATCTGAAAGCCAAATTTCAAATGCATGCATCTCTACGTGACGTAAAGATATGAGTTATTTTTCTTTTGGTCGACACTAGATGATTTGTGGGCCAAAAATCCACAACTATTTGCATCACATAGTAACATTGATAAGATATGAATTTCTCCTAGTCATTTCTTGCTTTACAAATGATTCCTTTGGCTCTCGAGAAAAGAGGGAACCATTGGCCTCTAAATTAATAATTTGGACTACCAATTCAGGAAGGTCAGCCTTAACAAGCTAATTTTTTATGCTCTTAACTACAACATATCAAAATAGTCAGGTCAAAGTTGTGATTATTACTTGTAAGTGATGCATAAATAACATCAACAAAATAACAGCTGCAGATCGGTATACAGCTAGTGCTTCTTAGTACATGCTAGGATATAAAGATATAAAGCATGAAGTTGTACCACAATATTACTGGTAGCAAATAATTTTTATAAATACATCGCTAAAAGGAAAACAACAAATGATAAAATAACGAAGGTGTGGAACAGATCTTTCAGTCATTTGATGAGAAAAGCAATCCTGCTTCAAGTGAAAAAATTGAAAAGCTAAAAATAGCACAGCATTTTAACTATACAAGTATGTTATTCACCCTTCAATGAACTCGTACGAGGTTGCTGGCCCACTTGGATCAACTAAAACACTAAAACCATATCTCGGGGTTTCTAAAACACGGGGCTACGCTACATCGGTATGTGAAAAGCCTGGTTGATAAGCCCATCCCCAACCACTCCGCAAGAACGAAAGCGTTCCCACAATTATTCTAATATCAGCAAACAGCTAATCAGCCGAGTACTAATCGACGGCATGTTCAAGCTACGGCAATGTTTTCCTGGATACACTGCGTACCATCCAAGGGAAGTGTAAGATCCACACAGATCACAAATAACCCCGTGACGTGATCCGCCCACGCTACATCAGATGGAGGAGAAACCAACAACATACGAGAAACTAAAGTAAAACGAAGATCCGAGAATGGGAACGAGAAACAACCATAAAACCCTAGGTATCCAAAACAGAGGCAGATCAGAGAAAAATACCCATCTCTTCGGGCGTGGAGAAGTTCCTGCGGCCGGTGGGCTTGGCCTTGAACCTGCCTCTCCCCATGATCGACCGTGATCTGGCGCAAGCGATGAAGGATGGCTTCTCGGATTCTCTGGCGCTCGGTTGGCCGATCGGCGAAACCCTACTTACCTCGTCGCCCACACGCAACGACCCCTTCTCTCTCTTTCGCAAAGCTTTGATGGTTGCAATAACATAGTCAATGATCTACCTTTTTTCCCAGAAAGAAAATAAATCTCACCTTTTGGAATGATACAAGTAAAACTTCAACTATGACAGAAGAATGCGAGCAAATAGTACTTTCCCATTGAAGCCGCCTCTTGGCAGTTCCCCACATCGCCGTTGTCTTTAGGAATTTGAAGACCTTGCTATTTCAACCGATCAAGTTGCTAAAATGACAAGCAAAAGTCGCTATATAGTTCAGAAAGAGATTCAAATCTCTCCGGAGCCAAAAACCCTAAGAGAACTGTTTCCTAGGGTGCCGAATAATTGGTGTGAGATCAAATAAAACCATCCAGCGTTTCCTTCACTAATCGAACGATTTTGATCGCATGAATCGAAAACTTAACATAATTATAACAATGGACAACAAAAAAACCCTAGGCCGAGTCGGTCAACAAATCAAAAACAAGCCTTAATACGAAAAATGAATTACAGAGCTATTTAAGGTTTAAGAGAAGGCAACGTACCTCAACGTGCAAGGAGGACGAGCGGCCGGAGACCACAGGGGCGATCACCAAAGCAAGGAGCAAGCGAGAGCAAGGGCTACGCTGCGTCGGGGCTTCGGGGAAGTGGGTGTCTCTCCGTCTGGAGGATTATTTATATTGTGCGAACCGATTCGTGAGATCGGTCCGTTCGAGTGGATTTGGGCTCGCGAGATCGTGAGTCGGTCCGTTCAAACCGGAGCTCGGACGCATAGGTTATATTTTGAGTATTATTGAATATGAAAGAGAGGGGTCGTTAAGTATTGAGAACCTTACATGAGAGAGAGAGAGAGAGAGATATATATAGATAGATATGATGACTAAATGAAAGTTAAGATTTCAGTTCATGAGAAGAAAATTAAAAGGGTAGCTTAGTGCATGAGACTGTATGCTGAGATGATGACTTCCCTGTTAAGTATTGCTCGTAGATTATCTTTAAAGGTTTAACTAGAAAATTTGCTCGTAGATTATATATACCAAAAGAATCTGATATAAAGTAAGAAATTTTAATAGAAATACACTCATCTTTATACTTATTGCATCCTAGAATAACCAAGACGTATAGGGATTTGAAAGAACACTACTAGTAGCTAGGAATGAAGAGAGATATCATCTAATTTATTTAAAAGTGTCTTACATGTTAACAGATCAAAATAAAACATGAGACACTAGCGAATACTATAAATCTATTGTGAATACTCCAATGAAAATGGGAAGAGGTCAATATTAATTTTGTCATGTGTCTGTGTAAAATCAGCAAAAAAAAAAAACATGATGAAATTTGAATCATTGTGGATAGTTTAACCAAAACAACCCACTTTCTATCTATTTATGCTAACTATTCCATGAATTAATATGCTTAATTATATATCTAAGAAATAGTTAGACTTTATAGTATGTCTGTATCATATTAAGGTTCCATATTCATATTAAGATATGGGAAGAGTTTTTATAAGGCATTAGAGACAAAAGTTAGTTTTAAAGGTTGCTTTTCATCCTCAAATAGATAATTAATAAGCATATACCATTGCTCTAAAGATTAGGCAAATACATGTATGATATAAGTGGGACTAAGAGTAGGGTATTACAGGTAAGCACATACCATTGATCTAAAGAATGGGCAAAAAATCATATCAATATTTGGTTAAAAATTATGTTATTAGATAGATTATGTTAGGTGATATTAGTTACATATGGTACCAACTATATATGGACGTGGATCTATGTGGGCCATTGGATCAAATTGAATATTGGGCGCATAAGTTGTGGCTTAATCTTGTGTGAGTCAATGACGTTCTCTCCAAAATTTTATCCTCCATCATGAATTATCTTATTTATTTATTTAGATAATTGAATTTCAGAGATTTTTTTGTTAATTTAGTTATTATATGATCTTAGGCAAATATTAGTTATTATAATGAAAATAAAATATATTATAGATCTAATTAGATTTTAAATAAGACTATCGGACAATAAAAAGAAAGTTCATCTATATTAGAAAATCTTGAGGATAACAAAAACTCTTTATCATTCACTCTCGTGTCTATAATGAATCTAATCAACATGTAATACAGAAACATAAACTTAGGCCAGTG
This sequence comes from Musa acuminata AAA Group, assembly GCF_036884655.1. Classification (NCBI taxonomy): domain Eukaryota; kingdom Viridiplantae; phylum Streptophyta; class Magnoliopsida; order Zingiberales; family Musaceae; genus Musa; species Musa acuminata. The sequence continues at coordinate 5,884,878 of NC_088331.1, read as the reverse complement.
GAAAGTAGGAAAAATAAAAAAGTCTAACTTCTTATTTGCAAATCTAAATTGTGATACTTCAACATCCCAACTATCTTTCTTTGATTATGACATCCAAGATAAGATCTATCCTTAAAGATTTCAATATTCGTACTAGATTTGGAACATCTGGTGTTTCCATAGGCTTGAAATGAGAAATTAAAAGCAAATATCAACTATTTGTTTTAATTTCTTTAGTTATTGTGAAGAACCCCGAGATATGTACTGTGGCCAACTCATCTACAGGTTTTACCATAAAAATTAAACAACAGGTTGCTGGTCAACACAAGTCAGCTGTGCAGTAAGCGAATCATTAAACCACCAAATTATATAAAATAGCATTTCTATAACTTTTCTCAAGCAGGACGGATAAATGTACATGTGGGAACACGATATTTTTTTCTTACAACACACATGAGAAACGTTAACGAAAGAAAAGCGAAAAGTGTCTTCCATGATTCATCATCATCGTCTTCATCTCTTCTCCCACACGCAGTAGTCATTGCCAGAGGCAACGACGTGGAAGTTGGAAGGAACGAGATTCCCCACGTCGTATCTCGAGCCTAGCTTTGTCAATATCTTCCCATCGATCATTGCCATGTAGAGGTCAGCATCAGAGGCCAGAATGTTGAGAGCGCTACCCGAATGAATTCCATTTCGTGTTCTGGTTTTAGCCAACTGAGTTATCTTCTCCTTCAATCCCCAGTCAAACATGTGGTCGTAGAACTGCACGCACGAACATATAATCGTTAGGCTGTGAAACTATTTGAATCGAATGTTAGGCAGAAGCATACTTACGATGGAAGGGACTCCCGGATGCGTGAGTATATAAGCGTAGCCTTGCATGACCTTATCAGAAGGAAAAGGCCACGACCTTTGCGTCGAACCGGTATCGTGGTTGTCGACGAAGGTGACAGCCTTCTCCGGCCACCACCCCATCATGCCGGGCGCCTTCCCCTGGGGATCACGCATCCTCCACAGTTCACCTTCCACGGCAGCTTGTAGTATTCCCTTTGTGGTGAAATCGAAGGCCGTCGCTGGGCCTCCGACCTGCTGAACCCAATTAACCAGCCCTTGGCGGTTGCCGTTCTGATCGTATGCTAGCTTCCCATCGTTTCCGTAAGCTAATGAACTCCAGATCTCAGCCACCACGAAGTTTGGATGCGTCTGTTCGACGTAGATCTTGGCGATGCTTGAGGAGTAACCCTTGGCAAAGTCGAGCCTCCACCCGTCGAAGCCGATGTCAGTCTTGAGCCAGTTCAGCCAGTCCGTGAGCTCATGCTGGACCTGCGTGTTGAGGTGGTCGATGTCGGGAGCCGCCGTGAAGCCCTCGCCGGTGTCGAGGTTGCCGGTGCCGTCGGAGTACTGTGTGTCGTCCCTACAGATCATGTGTGGACCCCAGTCGAGGCGGGCATCATCGGTTCCGCCTTCGAAGATGCACCATATGCCTCTCCCGTCTTGCTTGTCTGCGCAACGATGGTTGATGACGATGTCGGCCACGCATTTGACTCCCTTGTCGTGGAAAGCACCGAACAGCGTCTTCAACTCATCCTGATTCCCATACTTGGAAGCACCCAAGTCGTAGAGCCGGCCCGGCATGTAACCTGAGAGGAGAAGTGTCACAGAATAGTTTAGACCAAGGCCGACTCGATCAACATGTGAGAGTGATCACGACGGCAAATACGAATCACGGAACGACCTTGAACGCCGACAGAGTGCGAGGGCGGAGGCAGCCAGACATGGGTGACTCCAGCGTTGGCTATATCAGAGACTTTGTCTTTCAAGAAGTTATACCAGCCGCCTTGCTGCCTCCACGACTCCCAGTTGAAGCCCTGCAACGTATTCGTTTCTCTTACTGTAAACGCGATGAAGGACGAAGGAAAGAAATGGATCTGTTTATCTCTACCTGGAAGAGTATCTGGGACTGAGCCAAGTTCGGAACGACAAGAAACAGAAGCAGAAACATCCAAGGACCAAGTGATTTCACTTTCAGATCTGAAAAAAAAGAGGATGCAAACGAATTATAAACAGATATCTACATGAAAAGAAACAAATTAACAAGTCACCATACACCACAAAAACATATCAAACCCTAGACATCTCGGACAACTCAAGCACACGCAATGCATCTCTCAAACGAGAAACATCCTCGTATGATGATCTTTGATTGTTTCCCCAAACAAGCTAAATATTTCACAGCAAACCTAATTTAGGATAATGACACAAGTATGAAGACCAACTAATCGTTAAAAGTTGTGTTTAGATCCCCAAACAAGCTAAATATTTCACAGAAACCCTATTCACTGCCTCAGCCCCCCTAAAACGTTTAAAGTTGTGTTTAGATCCGACCCGACTTGCTAGCGAGTCTGTCTGTATACTCGACCCATAATTCTGCCAGTCAAATTAAACGGTTCGGATCATTTCATTCGATGGTTACGGATCGAGATCGACAGGCCCAGTAGACATGAGCTGATCCGCTCTTCTGTTTAGATCTAGCTAAATGCACAATTAAAAGAAACGCTCTTAACTATATCTCTTTTAAGCTTCTCCTCCTCTTTCTCGTTCTAGTCAACAACCACACCACCGACGTTCCACTTCCATACATTTGATGGGAACATCGAGTTCCTCCTACTCCTCGTTCGACTCAGTTCTTCGATGATTGCCTCCAAAACCAGCCTGGTTTCATGGGTCAACGGGTTGGGTGGCGCCCGTTCCCTCCACTTTGATGTGATTATTTTGTGCTCCTCTCAGATGTTGTTACATGCACGTTTCTCCTATCCATTTCCATGGTTTCATGACAAAATAATATGTGCAGTCGAGCATCATTGCTGACAACTCCTTTTCATCTTGACTGGGAAATTGGGTCTGAGACAAATTAAGTTGTGTATATACGATGAAGCATGAGTTGTAAGAGAGAGGTATAGATAAGATTCATAATGTTTGAGTGTTGGTGCAGTCAATAATGGAGAAATCGAACATGATATTGAGATGCATTATTACTTTGATCATTGGCGTCGATGAGGCCATCTGAGAGGAGACATAAACCATGTTATTTAATCCCTCCCCTTTTTTCTCTCAAGTCAAACGATTAGTATATTGCATGGTGTCAATCAACCTTATGCATGCATGCATGGTTGAGTAGTAGTACGTACTTACGGAAAGCTTCCCTTTTGATTCGTTAATGAAGATTATTAGTGTTAGCTTATTCCAACAATACACTAACATCTCCTCTTAAAATAATTTCGAATAAATGCAAATTCTTCGCAATAATCAGAGTATTTCCTTTTTTTTGGTTTACAATTGGTATGATTAATCATAGTCTCTTCTTTTGAGTGTTAGAATTGAATGCATGCATCTGAAAGCCAAATGAGTGTTAGAATTGAATGCATGCATATGAAAGCCAAATTTCAAATGCATGCATGCATGCATCTCTAAGTGACGTAAAGATATGAGTTATTTTTCTTTTGGTCGACACTAGAGATGATTTGTGGGCCAAAAATCCACAACTATTTGCATCACATAGTAACATTGATAAGATATGAATTGCTCGTAGTCATTTCTTGCTTTACAAATGATTCCACTCCATGTGCATCACATGCATATCCCAGTCCTCACCCGAGTCACTCCAGATCGATTCTCGACTGGCGACTCGCCGACCCAATCCTCGCCCAAGTCACTCCAGATCAATTACCGACTAATAACTCGCCGGTCAATTCCTTACCCGTGTCGCTTCAGATTTATTCATGACTCACATCTCGGCCACATCCGACGCCCGAGTCACATCTTTGCTAGCCCCTTGCCCGAGCCGCTCCAGCTCGGTCTCCGACTTGCAACTCGTCGTCCGTAACTCCGAGTCGCGCCAAACCAATTACACGACCTACGGCACGACGACCTCTCCTCGTTCGGCCTGATCGCTCGATCAGCAGTCTCGACCCTTCTCAAGGCGCGGGGCACTGCCCCTCTAGACCGCCCCACAACGAACCGACCTCGGTCCCACTCGCAACACAATCGTAACATTCTGACCCAGACACGCTTCCCGGCCCTTTGAGGACCCCACGGCGCGCCTTGACGGAGGGAGGAAGAAGTGATAAGATATATTTTGCCCCCCGGACACGTCACAGGTATTTACCGGGACGGCACCATCCCCACACGCCAAGACAGAATCTGAATCGAGGCACTGTTTGGTGCGTCCATCACGCCAACCATGGACGCCAACCCGTGTACGATCGACCCCCTTGCAGCAGTATAAAAACCTCGGGCCGTCGTTTGCCATAAGAACCATACCTCTTCATGTGAGATCAAGCAATCACTCGTCGTTTTGGGTCAAAACCCACCCCTGGGTATGCTTTAGATGGCAAGCCAATCATCATCATTCAATCTTGAACAAAGGTTTTTCTCGGTAGAGATGAGGTTAATGGAACTTAGACAGTCACGATAGGATCCTGTTGGCACTGCTACAGTGGATTAACGTGAAACAGCAACAGGGTTCGTGGAGTTCAGATGAAGCATACCAGGGAAGGATCTCCGGAGACGGTCGGAGAAGGGGGATGAAGGCAAGAGCGCCGTCGCCATGGATCCTCTCTGTTCCTCCTCCTCAGAAGCTTCCTTGGCAGGCCGGCCGAACCCAACACAAGACGGCGAATGCGGTGCGGTAGGGCTCCTCAGGAAGCAAGAAATCGTTCCCTATTGAGCTGCGTGCGTGACATCAACTTGATTTGGGCGGATTCAGGAAGTCAGCTCCGCATGTGTGAAAGGCTTCCGAAGCGGCAAGGAAGCTGCAGAAGTGCGAGGCACGAGCCGCAGCCCGACGCCGTATCTATCGCAATTAAATGCACGGCGACATCCTACCCGACTCAATTCAACGCGAACCTTGGCGGTTAATTGCAAATGGTTCAACATAGATTTAACTGCTTTAAAAAATTCTAATCATATACACGTCATCATTGGTACCCGAATTTGAACCAAGAAGGGGGAAGATAATTACACCAAAGTCGAAGAGATCAGAGAAGAAGAGGCCGTTCTTGGGGTGCTGCAGCCGCGGCTCCATGGCGGGGTGGCGAGGGGAGCGATGTCGGGGCGGAACCCTAGGCGTTCCTCCGTGAATTAAGAAGCGGCAGAGACGAGAGGAAAGGGCGGAAGTAGTGAAGGACGGGGAGAAAGGGCGGAGCGATGGGGGTCCGATTTGGTTAAATTAACGCCTTAAGTTTGAGCCGGGTTTGGTTCGGGCTGAGTAGCGGGATTTAATTGACCGGGTTCGACGTCATCAACAGAGGAGAAGACCGGTCCGGTTCACGACCACAAACCCCTGGACGCCAATGGGAAAGCTTCCTCCGGCATCATCATCAGGCAAATGGAGTTTCACATGGCACAGTGTTTCACTCTCTTAGTGCTGAGGCTGAGGCTGAGGCTGAGGCATCCTTCTCTCATGGCATCCCTTCGAAGTAATCATGTAGCTAATGCCACCCTACAGACTTAGCATGATCTCTCATTCCACTGAGGAGCAAATGAGACCTCAGCTAAGATGCCAAAACCTTGATTGACTGAGAATACAGATGGTGTTGGTATAGAAGACATGTCCAAAGAGCAAGAATCAAGTTGGTTTTTTAGAACTTGGGAACAAGTTCTGATGACAAAGTGATATGAGACTATGGCAGACATGTCCAAAGAAAATGAATGGGCTTACCTTAATGTTCCCTTCGCTCCCTGATCAAGTAAACATCAACCAGTTCTCGACTTCGTTGATGTTTAAGATTTAGAAGGAAGACGAGGCCGAGAGAGATTAATATGCGGATGATATGGAAATAGAAGGTCAGACTTACTGAGTTGTGACCAGAAGGCAGTCAAATATCTGGTTCACAGTTGGAACAAGAGCATTGAAATAGTTGTAAGAGTACTTCTACAAGTGAATTCTACACATCTGCCGCATCCTGAGATCCCATGGCATGAAGTCTATTTTGCGACCACGGACTCAAGCACATTTAAGAGCTTTGGCATGGTGGTGGATGTGATCGTCGATGAAGGTCGAAATGAAGTAGTAGGAATGGTCATAGCCAGGTTGCATCCGAAGCACCAGCGGGGCATTTGCACCCTTGCAGGCATCCTCGAAGTTGTGGGGCAACAGCTGATCGTGAAGGAACTTGTCATCCTCTCCCTGTCCAGCAAAGCATAGTTTTCGGTCATTGGTCTAAGACATACAATATGACCGATGGCATAGTCTATAAGCTTCCGAGAATTTGTTATCAAGGTTTGAGATCACTATCTTCTAGATAGAATCATGTTCCAAGAGTTGACAGCAGTTGATTACTGGCAATTACATGTTCTAATTACATTAACGATCTGAACACATATTTACTGTAAACATATTAATCATGAATACCTGTACAACTCAATAGAAAAAGAAAAGCAACAATTGGTACAGATAGCAAACACTCAAAAACAATCAAAATACTATAAATACCTGGTCAATTAATATAGGAGTCGAAATTTTGCTGCACTTTTCAATTAACAAGGTGGCATCATATTCCTGAGAGGAATTAGAAAGGCGCTTAAAACCCGAAATCAGAAAAAGAAGGAATACACTGTTAACATTCTCAAAGTTATAAAATCAACCGAGGGGTCTATTGCAGGGATCTCACCTGCCAGTCAGATTTATCGCTGCCCAAATAGTTTGAAAAGGCCTTCTGGCCCCATGGGCAGTTTGTGGGATTGGTGATAGGTGCAAAAGCAGAAACTGCCTGAACAAAGTATCAAATAATGAGAATGATGAATGTTGAAAAATCAAATCAAGTATTCTACTTATTCTTGAGTTGAGTATCAAGTCCACAGAATACCTTATATTTTTCAAGGTTTTTCAAGTAAATGGTCAGCGCACCATGGCCACCCATTGAATGCCCAGAAATTGATGCCCTTGATGTATCAAGTTGTTCAAAATTTTCACTGAGGACTTTTGGTAGCTCCTTAACGACATAGTCATACATACGCCAATTTTTCCACTTCTCTTCCTTAGCATTTAGATAAAATCCAGCACCTAACAATGGAATGAAATATAAGGCACACAAAAATCGATAAATATACTTGTTTCAGAATGTTTGTGTAGTAATTGTTACTCGGTGAGAAATCGAGCAAATACTAAGCATTTCTCAATATCAACCCGTGTCTTACTGAAAGTTCAGTGTTCCAGTATACCAAGGAAGCATAAATTTTCCTTATTTATCAAACATATGATTGCAGTAAGTTCCAAAGTTTATGTCAGGATTTGAAGTTTCAACTGGTACCCACTGAGGTTGAAATGTATAAAAATTCAAGGAAATATTGCCCCCAAGAAGTTAAATAGATATCTTAACATATGAACTTTCATGTTTTCTGCCTGAAACCAACAATTCATATATGGAGATGTATTTTAACAGTAAATTAACATCTTAACACATTGAGAAGTTCCTATTTCAAAACTTGTAAATTTTCTTATTTTTATTTGTTCATAATGCTTCCATTTTATATGATCGTTGAGAGAACCACTCCAAAATAGCCAAACCTAAGCAATAGGCATGTGCAGATTTATACACAGTTTACTAAAAAATGATCAAGCAAGAAATTTAAAAATCCTAGTTTCGAAATTGCGCGGGATTCCTGCGAGAATCAAGAATTTGGACCTGCACGGCTAAACTGATCTCCACATGCACCAAATTCAAACTGCATATTGGATCACACAAATCCATATTTGCATATTACCTAGATATTTTTATGTCGAAGCCAAGGTCCATATCTATAGAGAGAGAGAGAGAGAGAGAGAGAGAGAGAGAGAGAGAGAGAGAGAGAGAGATTCATCACATTATTCCACTATACTGTTTATGATTTGCATAGCATCTACACCTTGGATTACATGAAATATGAATTATAGCTAATTGTTTTTCTAAACAATAGAGTAACATAAAGTTGTACACTAAGAAATGTATTAGTCAGCTCGTTCATATACATTAAGATTGAGACAACATTTCCAATCTATACATTAAGAGGACCTAATATTTGCTGATTTACAGAATATATGACAACATTAGTATGCCATTTGTTACACACAAAACTATTTTATTTTAATGATACTGAAAATTTATAATAAAATCATTTTTTCTAAAATGACTTTAACTTGAATATGATCATCAGGCATATTAAAAGGTCACACATTGATGTAGGTACACTATTGCAGGAAACATCTGCAAGCTCATAGATTCAACAAGGAAAAAATCAGAAAAGTAATTCCAAGATTAACCAGGAATATGTTCAAAATCTGCTCAAAAGTCGAAAATCAAAGTCAGATAATACACTGGAGAAGTTTACATCACTTATTAGTATCCTTGTCACTTCAATTTTTCTTCAGGTAGTGGAACAGGTTTCATGGCAGTGTCATTTTCTCCAAAAGGTAGATCAAATTAGACATCTATCTCAGTTGCAGTTCATAACAAAATAAAATAAGTTCAAACAAAAAAATTTTACGAAAAAAATTGAAGAACAACTATCCTATTCCAAATGTTCTTCTCAAATTAAGTGTGAAGGAAATAAATCAACCATTTGCTCATTGTGCTAAACTAGATTGTATCAAATATCAAAATATCAATGAGGTTTATACTCCTACCTACACCAAAATCCCAGCTATCTGCTTCTCCTTCTATGTTCAGTCCCCCTGCATCGAACATAAAGAAATATAAGTTTAAACTGCATGACGCTAGGAGAGCTTACTGTGAACTTAAACAGCCCACTTGTGGTAGCAGTGGAAAAATGACAGCATCAATACTTGATTAACAACAACAAAGAATGGTGCCAATGGAAAAAAAAGAAAAGGTAAGCGTTCCTGAATAAAAAAGTTTTTGATGATTAGGGAGGTTAGTATTTGCAAGGTTGTTCCACTTGTTCTGGAAATGAGCAATAAAACTCATTTCCAAAAGATAATATGATAATGGTTTGCCAAATTTGTAACCATCATTCAATTTGCATAATTATAAAAGAGAATTTTGTACTACAAAAAGTTGAGGAGAAAATATGCATGAAAGAGATTTTTTTTAAAATGATTTTGTTGAGCAATAGAAAAGGACCAAGAAAGAACCTGACAAATACTTTTGGAGGGATCAGGATGTTCCCAAAGAATTGCAATTTATTAAATGGCTACAGAGAAATTCTAATATGTAAGTGAAACTTTTATAACCCGAAGTCCTACATTCAGTTATTTCTCATTTATCTTCTTTTTCCTTTTGCCTCTTTCTTTACCTCAATGCACCTCCAGAACTTTCTCATTTACCAGTCACTTTTTGTATATACATGGAAGTTAAATGCGTGAACATAATATTAATCTTCAGTCAACAAGGTAAATAGTATTTTTGACAACTTAGCCATCTAAGATTGTGAGTTTTAAAGCAACCATATAAATAGTAATGAATCAGCTACTATACCAACAAAATCACAATCAAACTATGATATCAGAGTGTAGGACATCAATTAGAACAAAAAAATCTGGTGAACGCTTCCTGAACAAGTATATCTCATAAGTCCTCTGTAAAGGTCATGAAACTTTCTGACTCAATGCCATATAAATACCAGACATGAAGATCTAGAAAGTAAAATTTCAATATGACAAATAGATAGCTAAATTATAATAAGAAATAGGCAGATACACAAAAATCTATTGAAAAGAATACCAGGTATCGTTCCACTCTAACTGGTAACTTACTTGGAGATGTATCGGGAGCAACTAAAGCAATGCCCTCACCCGAAGCTGCCCGCTGTGCTCCAGACTTCATAATAAAATTCTCATCCGTACATGTCAGGCCAGAGAGCCAGTAAAGGATCTGAAAAAAGGGCGGATACCAGTATCTAAGCAGCAGAGGATGCAGCGGAAATAATGTTTTCAGCAGATCGACTAACAGAACAGCCATGAAGGCAAAATGTCCAGTATTTACATCATCATGAAACCAACAGAAGAATAAAAAGTGGCATAATATTTATTGAAAATATTTTTTATAACAATATTCAGATAGCAAGCATCATGAATGACAAAGTAGCTTGAACAGAATAAACATCTTCATGTGAGACACAAAAACAATATATGGGACTCACTGATGAAACCATTTTATAGCAGGCAATTCAGCAGAATTTTTTATCTATTAGTTCTAAGTACACATGGTGGATAAGTAAATTAAGACATTATACTTCACGCAGAAGCAAGAGGAAAAATTTTGGGGTTACAAATTCAGCAAAAAAAGAAAAATTGCTACAATAAGCAAGACGAAGCAAAGTCATAACGCAGATCGTACATCTGTAAATAAGTGGCACGAAAAATCGATCATCAAAGTTCAGATCCAGCTATTGTCCAAGGTTCGAAACCGGAATGGGGCATCGATCGGAATGTTCCCATTCCAGGTCCCATCGACATGCGAGAATACATCCAGAGTTGTTATTTGGGTCACAAAAGAAACCACTTTCACGCCAGACCTTGGAAGGCTGGTGATCCAGTCATCTGAAGACGCAAGATCCATCCAATTCGAGGAATTGGGATCCAGAAGTATTTTCCTTTTCATGTTTTGACAACGGTAAATCGAAGCCATGGACAAGAAACCCAGGTAATATCAAGAAATGCACGATAACTGAGACTCCACGAAGGGGGGAAGGGCGGCGCGTACAGGGAACTTCTGGGAAGGGGAGGACGGCGGGGGGAAGTAGACGGTGAAGGTCATGGAACATCCCAGCGTGGGGCTGAAGTGGCGGTACCGACGATTGTACCCTCCGAACATCTTCGAGTTGCTGATCTCCGTCGGCTTCTCCTCCATCTCCGCGTCGGTTTCCTTCTCAGGAGGGCAGTCTGCGGCGTGCGGTGGGAGCCTGCGGAGGCACTAAATGATTCCCGCATGTCACATGAAGCCACTCACAGTAGCCTAGAAATGGGACCCATAATTCTTTCAGCTCAGCCCACCAAAATGGGCTGGGGATGGGACCCGTAGGGCCTTTCGGCCTAGTCCGATCTACTATTGGGTAAGAAAAGTGGGTGTAGTCGTTTATTTCTTTAAATGTGGAAAACACACATCTCCCCCATCATATCACAGGTGCAGACTACACTCGGGGAGATAATCTAGAAGTCCACGTGGTAGACTTCGGTGGCATCAGGGTAGAACAAGCCGAAGTTTTGCTCCACCCCGGCCGGCTTTTTGTTCTCATTGAACAAGGCGAAGATGTACGTCTCCAGAGGGGATGATGGCCTCTTGGGTGTGCCTCTGTTGGCCCTCACCCTCCCCACCACCTTGTTGTTGTAAGTCCTCGCGTTCTCCCTCGTTGCAGCGAAACCGCCATCGGAAGGCCAGCCCGTCTCGGAGATTATCACCTCCTGCAGGCCACGCCCGCCCACCTTCTCCAGCGCCGAGTACATGGCGTCGACCATGGCATCCAAGAGGTTGGCATAGCCGAGAGAGCCGTCCTGCACCACCGCAACGTCGGACGTGCCGAGCGCGTAGTCCAAGCGGATGTCCCTGGGGTTATCAGCGTATGCGAAGTAGGGGTAGACGTTGACGAGCAGGGGGTAGTTATTGGCCGCCAAGAACCCCACGACCGATGCCATCACTGGCCGCGCCGCATCGGAGAACGCGCCTTGTGACGGCGGGTACGAGACTCCGAGCGTCGCCATGTGCACGGCCGTCGTGACGGGGATGGCCAGGGCAGCAGCCCGCAGGGCGCGGTCGAGGTTGCGCATCGCCGGGAGGACGTACTCGGCCAAGCCGCCGGGGATGATCTCGTTCCCGGCGCATATGCATCGGAATCGCACGTCTTTGTCCGCGTGGGGTTTCACGTTGGTTTTAACCCACTGGGCGGCGAACGGCGGGTCGCTCGCCAGCCGAGGCAGGTCTTGGTTGAAGGTGCCGAGGATGACTGCGATCCCGGAACCACGAAGAGCTCGCAAGGCAGCTTCCTCCGGATGAAAGAGGCGAACTTTGTCGATGCGCCTTGATCGGCAGAGGCTTACCACCACCCCTTCCGGCGGGAGGTTGTCGCCGTTCATCCCCCAGTTGACACCAATCCCTGAAGATGCTGCATCAACATCGAGTTGGGAGCATAATGAATACACTAGAATTTTTTTTTCTCTTTATTATTATCATCATAAAATTGACTTTTAGAAAGCAATACGATTGACAAACAAAAATAAACGAGAAATGGAATTCAACATTAAAAGATTACCAGCTGCAGTTGCGGCAACGAAAGACTCTGATGCCATCTGCATGCGAACAAAAAGTTGTCAGGTCATCAACTATACGAACTCGGAAATTGTCTTACTTTTCGCAATAACTATTAAGGGTAAAAAAGTCGCTTGATTTAGCCAGTGAAGATTTTGACTTATCATAATGAAGAACAAGCAAGTGCGAGAAGGTAAGAGGTAGAGAGATGATATAGACAAAGCTAGAGAGATGAAAGAGAAGCTATCCTCACGACTACGAGGAGAGATCGGACCGTCGTGCTGGATGTGAAGAGGGACGAAAGCGGGGGTGGGGATCTATATAGAGCTCCTTCTTGTTCAAGCGTGTGCAAGAAAGTAGAGTTAAGGCGACGACTTCGATACAACTTCAGTCGAGCACGGCTTCTCCTACCTTCTCACCATGTGATCCACACCTGGCGAGTAGACTAACTCATATATCAAGCAATAAAACAAGCAGAGAGAGAGAGAGAGAAGTATTATTAGAAATTATTGAAACAGATGCAATAAATTAAGAAAAGAGACCGAAATACCAGACAGAATAAACAATTAAAAGTAGGAAATATATATTTAGCAATTCCACTTGCATTATAGATCACCAGCTAATTACGTGTTGGAGGAGTTCGGATTGAGGGCGATAGAGAGAGAAAACAATAGGTGAGCTGTCTCACGACAATAAGTTTGACGAGAAAAATCCATGTGATTGGGCACTTGAGATAAAGTCAATGCATGGAGGATGTTTGAATAGGAAAACAGACGCCTAAGTGGGTTTGTGGGATGGATGCAGGAATTCATTAACAGGAACCTTATCCATTCACGTACACTTCATTTCTCCTCCATTGATCAACCACTATTAGACTAGAGGATAGGAACAAGACTTTTCTTGTTGTTTTGTCCTCCTGGGAATAAATGATAATCTAGTTTACATAAATTCAGAGAGGAATACCAGAAAAATTAATGCAGAAGGGATATTCATGCAACATTTTTGAATAACTATTAACGTCAATCGAAATTTCAAACGTTATAATTTTGATAAGGATTAAGTGTTAAATTAGAATTTAAAGGAACTAATACAATACCACTAGTTTTGATGGATATATAAACAAAAGACCTGTTTTGAAAGTAAATTCTTTTACATTGTACCGTATCAAAGTTTCAAGATTTACTCGATATGGTACGATACTATATATCAAACGATATACGTTCGATATACTAATCGATATATATATATATATATATATATATATATATATATATATATATATATATATATATATATATATATATATATATAGTTAGTTAAAAATATTTGACAACATCGCCTCACTTCTCCTAAGGCGAGTCGACGTCGCTATAAAAACGAGACGACGTGCCCATGTTTTGCACGAGTTTAGACTATATATATAGATACCTTCTTGCTTATACTGCTTCTGGACCGCCAGGAAGTGCCTCATAGCCGTTCTGGCCATGAACGCGGTTTGATTGGACAGGAATGCACTTTAAGATTACCGCAACAATCAAGCTGATGGAACCAATCAGTAGGCTGAGCAACCATAATTGCCAGCCTAATGGCACTGTGCTTGCAAAGGTTCCGAGGAACTCCACTATGATCACTTGGAATGCCACTGTGGATGCCAAGATGGTCACAAAGATCCAGTTGCTGAGTATCCCACGGAACACATTGATCCTCTCCATTTCAAGGCTGTTTATTTCATTGAAGACCTGTGCAGTCGAAAATGATTCACAATTATCAAGCAGAGTGAAGAGGAAAGTAATAAATCAGAATGAACAATCACTGGTTTTCTTATTCTCAAAAATCAAGCTCAACCTATATGTTAAGCATCATTTGATAATATTTACCATCATCCTGTAGTAAAATCTGGTCGTTTGGAACAACAATATAAAAGTGCTTGTTTCTCTTCTAATTCTAAACCACCTCGTAGCTGAATGGTTATATTAAGACCAAGTTGCCTACACCATAAGTTTTATGTGGCATGTACAGGAAATGACTCATTGCCATCCTACTATTGTCTTATGGGATTTTACATTTATATCTTGAACTTCAACTTGACTTTTTGTTGAAAAGTTGGGAAACTTCCAATGGTTACTTTTTCTTATCTTGGAATCAAGGAGCTAATTAAGTTGTCATTAGGAAAACCACACAACAAGTAGAATCCAAGCACCCATTTTAAAACTCTTTTAATCTCATCAAGATCCATTGTAAGTCTGTCAATTGAAGTGACCTTGTATGTAAGGTGGCCTGTATCTAAGCATAGCCTATTGCTGTAATCTTTGCCATCTGGTTATCTCGGTCTAAGCCACCACACTATTTTGGCTTAATTGTTCATGAGGACCTGATCGTGTATTAGGGTTAAGGGCTATGGTTGATGTTAGTCTGAAAAATAAATGGTGTTGTATCATCTTGAGGTATAAGTTGAAAGATATTTCCTTGATAAAATTTTCTTCTCTATCCATCTCATGAGCAAACTATATTGCAGGAGTCAAAGCATAAACGTATTCAGCTAAATTTGGTCCCAAGAACTGGACACTATTTCTGCTTTATACCTTACTAGCCAGACAAAAGCTACTGGAAACCAAATAGAAACTATTACCTGGCAGAAGACGAATGTGTTGAATATAAACGTGTTGAGAATGGTGTCAGAATCTGGACCTTCGATTCTCAGAAGTTTTTTCCCAACAAACATCAGAACTCCTAGAACAATCAGCTGATATATACTCTGGCCAATTATATTTCTCCACATGATTTTGGTAATGAAGCTTTCATTCCGCCCAACAGGTGGTCTTTCCATCATATTGTCGTTTGGGGGCTCTGTTGCTAATGCCAGAGCACCTAGCGTGTCCATAATCATGTTGACCCAAAGCAACTGGACAGCCGTGAGAGGGGCATTACCTAGAGTTAAATGTTGTGTAATTTAAATGCGGAGTAACTTAAAAAACAGTCCTCTACACAATAAAAAAGACATAATTACCATCAATAAAGATCAGGAGTACCTGTGATGCATGCAGAAGCAAAGTTGAGCATCAGAGCAACCACGTTAACTGTTAGCTGAAACTGTACAAACTTTTGGATGTTGATATACACTGCACGACCCCATTTTGCTACATTAATTATAGATGTAAAATTGTCATCCAACACAATCACATCAGCACTCTCTTTAGCTACCTGCACATGACATGTAATCCAAATTTATGAGCTAAAGACATACAAGGAAAAGATCATTTTTGTAGATAATTGCATCAAAGCTAGCTATTTAGAGAGTTGAAACATGAAATCATGATCCCGTACAAGACAGACAAGTCTCGTGCACCAGAGCAAAAGCCAAGAGCAGTTTACAGATTTTCGTTTCTCCGCCAGACGAGTCTCACTTAATATTTCTTTAGGCATGTTTATGTCTGCCTATGTACATAAAGAAATGACATCATAATGACCTTCAGCTACCTTTGTTGATCACCTGTCACTTCTTTCCTTCACATATGCTAACCAAAAACTACTTTTGTTGTTCACATATTTACCGTTATATAAAAAAATAAGACATAAAATTGGAAATTGCATTCTGATACGAAGGCTTTTTATTATTAGGTAAACCACTTTCTACTGCATTCTGTATAATTGTAAAGGATGATCTTAGTTTAGTCCTAAGCATTGTTAAGGATGTTGATGTTGTTGTTGTTGCAGGCGATCCTGTGAATAAAAAATTGCAAGTCCAGAAGCTTTGCATGGTTCTTTGTTGCAGGCAATCCTGTGAATAGAAATTGCAACTCCAGTTGCTTTGCATGGTTCTATGTAAATGGGGGTCACGGTCTTATTAGATGGTAAAATTATCCGAAAACATCGACATTCATACAAGTTATCCAAGATTATTAAGGATAACAAATTTGCAATAGGCTCAAGAAGACGATATAACATAATAAGGGCTCTTGTAATAGATGCCATGTGTTATTTGAAAAGGTACCTCAGAAAAGGAAGCAAACTATACCTCTGTGCCAGCAATACCCATTACAAGACCAATGTCTGCCTCATGTAGTGCTGGAGCATCATTAGTTCCATCACCCGTCACTGCTACAACTTCATTAAACATCTTCCTCAAGTTTGCCACTAAAGTATGTTTGTCTAAAGGCAAAGATCGGGCCATTACCTATAAATGACATACATTTTTATAGATGGCCAAGTAAAAAGTAGAATAAAGCAGAGCCACAACATATAAGTTGCATATTCAAGGTTCATCACAAGTTGTCTGATGATTGAAGAAGCAAGAGAGAGTAGGTTAATGTTGCCGGATAATCTTTGCAATAAACATAAGGTACCTGAATTTTTGGTATTAGATCATTCATCTCTTCAGGACTCCTGCTTCGAAATTCTGATCCTTCTATGGCCAAACCATCCTCCGTCAGTATGCCACACTCTTTTGCTATGGCTTTAGCTGTGTTTATGTTATCTCCGGTAACCATACGCACTTTGATACCAGCAGCTTTACAAGTCTGGACAGCTTCCTTGACTCCTGGGCGCACTGGATCTTTGATGCCAAAGACAGCAATTAGTGTGTAACCAGAAGCAGGAATTTCTTCCAGATCTGCATCTTCACTTATATCCTTAAAAGCCAAACAAAGTGTTCTTAATGCTTCACAGGCAAAACTATTAATCACATTCATCATATCCTCCCTTTTCTTTTTGGATAAAAAAATTGTGTTTCCATCACTATCAATGATCTGGTCACACGTTTGCAGGATAAGTTCAGAGGCACCTTTGCAGAAAGCACGTGTCCCTCCACCAGGTAATGTAATGAGGACAGACATTTTCTTTTTAACTGAATTAAAAGGCTCAACTTTCAATTTTTTGCAGTCCTGATGCTGAGAATCTACATGTCCTTCTAACTCCAAACCAAACTCTAACAATGCTGTTTCTGTTGGGGTACCCAGTATTGTGTTTTTACCATCTTTTCCTCTTACCACCTCTGAACCACTATTCAGAAATATACATTGCAAAAGGACTACTAGAACATTTTCAGAAATCACAGACTTCAGATAAGCAGCAGTCTCACTGCCCCTAAATGATTTGGATACTTCACAGATCCATATCTTATCAACAATCATGTGGTTAGTTGTTAACGTGCCAGTTTTATCAGTGCAAATACAGTTAGCAGATCCCATTGTCTCACATGCTGATAAATGCCGCACAAGTGCCTTCTCATCCATAAGTTTTTTCATCGCAAAGGCAAGACTCAATGTTACAGCCAAAGGTAGCCCTTCAGGAACTGCAACAACAATTATAGTAACAAAAACTGCAAAATAGTTTACTATTGTCAAAGCATCATTTGGAAACCATTTGAAGCCAGTGTGGGATAATAACTTCTCAGATATAAACCTTACTAAAAGGATGAAAAATGTCAGTGTTGCAAATGCTAAACCAATCTTCCCAATTATTGTCGCAACACCATTGAGCTTAACCTGCAGAGGTGTTTCGTCTTCCCCACCTTGACTCAATGTCTCCATTAACTTCCCCCACTCGGTCTTCATTCCAACAGAAGTAACCAGCATTCTGGCGGATCCATCTTGCACTTTAGTCCCTGCTAGCAGAAAAGGCTTTTCATGAGAAACATATACTGGCTCACATTCTCCGGACAAGCTTGATTCATCTATCAACAAAGCATATCCAGAAACATATAGCCCATCTGCTGGAACTCGATCTCCAATTGAAAGATGAACAATATCTCCAACCACTATATCATATATAGATACCTTCTGTCTGTAGCCATCTCTGGTTATTTGAATGAAGATTTTCTTCTTTTCTTTCTCCAAATCTCTGAATTGTAATGACTGCTTGTAATCACTGATTGAAGTGACTACGACTACCAAGAAAATGCTGAGAATAATTCCCAGCCCATCATACATACCTTTTGGCCATCCTTCAGTAGCAATGCCGACTACTATAGATATCAATGCACATATCATAAGAATGATTAATGTCAAATCATGTAGTGCATCCCACACAAACATCCAGAAACTTCTTGGAGGCTTCTCAACATATTGGTTGATGCCATAGATGTCCTGTCTGATAGATAAGTCACTTGTTTTAATGCCATAATCAAGTGAAACAGAGACTTCTCTTGCAACCCCATTAACTCCTCCATGGTTCCACAATCTCTTTTTATCATGTCCTCGTGCAATGGATGCCAATTCGTCAGGGTTTATAAAGTAACCAGCTTTTCTCACCTCTTCTGAAAGTTGATGTTCAGTTTTTGCACCAGCTGCATTTAGGTTAAAAAGAAATTGATAGTCGGACTTAAACAACCGCACTTTATATTTTCAGTGGATGAAGTTCATACCATCAATAAATTGTAGAGCAGCCTTTTGCACATAAAGAGCAACACGAATTTTTTCCTGTTCAGATAACAAACCACAAGTACATTATTCCTCATCATTCACCGTATGGTGTTTCAACCAACGTAACAAAGTTACAAAGTCAATTGCAAACAAACAACTGCTAAACAGCAAAGCAACTGTTTTGATAAACCAGCATAACAAGCTAATGAGATCTTACAATCTGTAAAACTTAGTTGCTATGTGTGCATGCAATGTCTAAAACTGTGTTCTCAGTACGAAATACGTTGCATGGATTAAAGATCATTATCGAAGACCATACAAGTTGTAACATTAACATGAGCACCAGTCCGCTTCTGAAAATATACTTTTTTCACGTGACATTACATGCTAATAATAGTGAAAAGGAGACTGTGCTATGCCTGTCAAATATAGTGGAAACAAGTTGAACTGCATAATAAGGTAAAGTCAAGTTGGAAAGTTAGCATCTTTATTAGGTGAAAGGCTGACCGAAGTAGTTCTTTATTAAGAGACTGTTACAAGTCTTGCTTTCTTCTCCTTGAATAGTCAACTCAACTTTTTTTTTCTTAATTTTCCTTAAAAGGCCCTCATTTATCAATTCCCTCCAAGTTCAAATGCAGAAAAAAAAGGTTTTATTGAGCTAATCCATACAAATGTACTAAAGTAATAATTAAAGATGAAGCTCGCCACAACAGCAATTCCAAACTATAATGAGTATTTTTATCACGATAAAGACGGCCAAAACTTAATTACAAGACATATTTGAAATACAAAATCCCATTTCTTTTTTCTTCACGGCCAAAATTTGAGGTCTGTTCTGGCCATGAAAACGCACCTACAACAAAGCACTGCATGTGAGGCCACCGCAGCACTTAGATGACCATACAGATGCTCATGGCCATAAAAATTTTGTTGTTATCTGATATAACAAGAACAGTATAGCGGCTAATACCTAGTGACCCCATCTCAGAAGTGGACCCCTTCCATTCAATGAATGTTTTCATTATTAATTGATCTGTCCTCGTTCAAAGGACATCAGCATCGTTAGTGGATCTGCCCTGCTTGAATATGATAATGACTAATGGTTGAAAGCAGTGGCTTACGACATCCAAAACAAAGCTAGCAAAGATACCCTCTGCACATAATGTAGCAAAAATGGCAAGATCAGGTTTATTCTTTTGTGGCACAGAAAACATATCTATTTCCAAAAGTCTACCAATTGGGAGGGCCTTGTCCCCATGGAACCCATCTCACCAAACCTAAAAGGCCTGAGGTGACATGCACCGTAGGTAAGTCAACTACTACTAATCAAAATCCCGGATTGTTCAAGTTAAACCAACATTCTGAACCAAATTAGATTTTTCCACCATTCCTAAATGTATATATTTTTATTTTTTGGATAGTTTATGCTGTTTTATGATTCGTATAAGTCAAAACACACCTCTCTATCTATCTATCATTTAATCGAAGGAATAAGTGTTAATCTCAAGTATTTTTGCTCCTTATTCATCGGTCAGGTTTTACATCTCGATAAAACCCGGTCATATGGACAAAGGAAAAGGTAGAGTGGAATCAGCTAACGCAACGCGGAAAGTTGCGACTTTTGAAGTCACCCATGAAGTTTCAAGAAAGTTTCCAAGCGTGGAAACTTCAAACGGTGCTTTGTGACGCCGGTGTCACAGCACAGGGTGCAGTGACCACTCAGCGCATGGTAGAAATCCCCTGGTCAGAAGGCTAACTTGCGCGCAAGGGACTAGAGGTGGAGCATCGAACTCCAATCCCACCCATCCCGTTTCAACTCTCTCTGAAAATATTCGAATTTAATCGGGGAAAAAATGAACGAAAATTTTAAGCCGAGAAAGGTCAATTGCGTCCGAAACTTCGTACAAGAAATTCCGCATAGATTGACAAAAAAAAACAGAGGAAAGAGACGACGAAACGAGGGAATTCGATAGTGGACGACTATGCTTTTAATCCTGTTGTTGGTGATCTTTTTTTTTTTTTGGGTTTCGGGCTTTTACCTGGATCTTCCTTTTCTTGGTCTCGACCTCGGACCGCTTGTCGAGATCGGGGACCATGCGGAACCTGCGGCGGCGGTTCTTGACCACCGCCCCCACGGCCCTCCGCCACCGCCGCTGCGCCTCCTCCTCCGGGTTCTTGGCCGCCACCTCGAAGTTCTTCTTCAAAAAGCGCTCCATGCTCTCCCCGTCGCCCTGATTCCGACCGACAGTATCAAGCAAGCAGGAGAGATCGTCCTCCTCCCGTAGGGTTACTACTGTCTAGTGGCGCGCGCAAGGCAAGGCTTTGTCTTCGGCAGCGCTCACCAGGGAATTCCATGGGAAGAAGGCAGCTTCAAACATCATCCGCGATGAATCTGCGGGAATCTCTCTCTCTCTCTCTCTATCTCTCTCTCTCTCTCCAATTAAAAAGTCTTCGATTACCGCTGCAGTCCGCTAAGCGCTGTCGGTATGCGAGAACGATGAACAAAGGCACGCACGTACTGCATATTTGTTGTGACTCACCTGCCTACCCGCCATTGAGTTTGGAGACAGCAATGGAGCCCAATCATAAGTCACGCACGTACCGAGTTAACAATAGGGGGTGAGTTAGCTCGGTCACGGTAGCGGGTCACGAGTCAGCTTGGGCTCGTGAATGCTTCCCATTATCGAATGATGGGACGAGAGATGGGAACTAAAACTCGACTTAAACATATTTTTTTTTCTGTCAAATTATCTTAAATTAGATTAAATTGATATCTGAAAAAAAAAATCATGTTACAAAAGGTGTATATAAATATATATATATATATATATATATATATATATTATCATGATATCCTAAACAGAATATTATGAATACCATCACAAATACCACCAGCCTGCTAGTGTTCATTCCTGATAGGAAAAAAAGAATGAATTAAATTGTTAAATGTCTAATGAAACTCCCATGGTACATAAATTACAAGACAAAAGAATTGAAAGTAAAATACAGCATTTGTACCATTTCAAGAATGAATCAGGTAAAGTTGGCACTTCTAAAACATGATAGAATGAGCAAATTGCTAAGAATCAGTTATCTTCCATTCACTCGTGTCGCAGAGAATGAAGGCCACAGTGACTTGCTACCTTCTCAGACGGATCTCACCATCAACAAGGTTTACTTTGTTTTCCTTCTTGAGTTGGACCTTCAACTTCTTACCACCTAATTGGAAGCCATTCATCACACTGATGGCAGCCTGGGCAGCTGCAGGTGAGTCGTAGCTTACGAAACCTACAAAAACGAAGAAGCCGATTATATTATAGAGGATGTATGATAAAATTTACTTAAAGACGTGTAGAGTGGATATTAGATGGTTTTACCAAAACATTTGCTAACACCGGTTGCTTTGTCTACGAAAACTTTAGCACTCAAAACCCTGCCAAATCCCTGAAAAGCATTTGAGAGCTCCTCATCTCCATATTCTTGTGGAATATGGTATATAAATAAATTTGCACCAGAAGGGCCTATACCGGTAACAAACAAAGAAACAAATCATCATGGGGACAAAGAAAATCCATATTTCTGAGTGCCAAAATTTGACTAACAGTCGCAATCGGGCACGCAACTTAGGCCCTTACGAAAACAGATACATAGAATAAGAGAAGATTTAGAAGAGCACATTAACCTTCGATCTGTCCCCCAGAAGTTGTGCTAGGGCCTGAAGGTGTTGCCAGATTAGCCTTCATGTTAACCGGGTGGCTTGAGACATGGGAATAGCCCAGATGCCTGGCAGTCGTTGGATATGATAATCGATACTGAAGACCTGGCAAAGTGGGATATGGTGAACTTATAAAGCCACCGGATTGTACTGTATTAAAACTTCTAGAAGCCGTGCCTGGAGAAACATCAGAACTGACCCCACGTAGTGTATTTCCTTGATTAATAGGTGGGATCATATTATGAAATGCAGCTTGGCTTTGCATTGAAGGTAAAGGGTATTGCATAAGCCCATAAGTTCCAGGTGGCTGTGCACCAATGAAGAACAAAATTTCAGCTCATCAGGGTTAGTAATTGTAATATGGTCGGTAGCACAACTTCAAATGGATGTACAAATGCACTAAAAAAGTAATATTTAAAAACTTAATAAACAAAAACCATAAAGTCAGAGCAGGTATCAGATGCACAATCCTCTACGTACGAGGACAGCAAAGAGTAAGTTTACATATGGCAACAACTTGTCTTTGTCTCATGAGTTATTATATGCAGTTATGCACAAAGATGATAGGATCAATTTATTAGAGATGGCACAATATCTGACATCAAGGGCTGGAAAAAATTAGAACTCGAAAAGCAGGTGTTCGAAGCAACAGAGAATAAAACCACTGAGGATATTCCAACTGTATGTTTCGTATTGTTACGAACAAAAATGCAAACACGGTGTTTAATGTAATGCTCATGTATGTCTGTGTCTTTTGGTTTGTTCATGCTTTGCACAGCATGTAGAGGGTTGGTAGTAGGCTTAACAGCCCCCATTTTCTTTCAGTCTGTAGTGGACCATTTTGGATTTTTTGTTGTGCGATCGTTCAGAGCTTGTGAAGTATGTTTGTAATTTGCATTAGTTATAAAGTGTTTCCTGAAATGATTGCTCGTGGATCTCGAGTGAGACACTTTCTCTAACCCGTTTTCTCTTTTGTAGGTCCTAAGGGACCATAGGAAGTTTTGGGGAGGATGAATTTTGCGGACGGACATACAAGGGTGCCGCACGACTTAGGCAAAACCAGCTAAGTCCGTGACAGATGGTATCAGAGCGGGACAGGCACTCATAGAGACACTTGGCATGCAAACATGGGGGACCTAACGGGGTTGCGTTGAGAGCAGCCAATCTGCGCGACCGTTTGGGGGCAAGCGAGCATAAAGATGTAGGAAAAAGGAGTCGCTCAGAAGAGAGGGCATCCGAGATTGGCATTCAGAGAAATAGCCAACCCTTCACGCAAGAGGCACCATGAGGACAAGTAAGATGGGAAGAATGCGTAGCGCACAAATGTTGGGATAGCTGAGAGCTACGACTCAACGTTGGCAACCATACTTGATGATGTTCAAGGCAAGCGAGGCGTTTGGTAAAGGATGAGACCATGTAAAGTGAAATGGGTTGTTCAGCGACCGAAAGAGTTGTGCAAAGCTCACCGAGGTGAGGGGAATTGCTAGCTCAAAGAATTAGGTACTCATGCAAAGGATTGTATGCAAACGATGGAGTGTTCGTGGCTATCCCAAGGTGATCGAAACTCGGCGCCATGGAGCATTGAAACTCTCTTCGACATGAGAAAGATACATCCGTAGGAGGTTGAGGTGTGCAGCGAGTTCAGCATGTTACTAGGCCTTAAGGGGTGCAGCGAGGGGTTATATTGATGTGGAGTCGCAATCTAGCAAGTGCGTTAGCGAGAGGCAGAACAATGCACAGTTTGTTCAGCAAGGCGGAGTAGTCCAAGGGGATAGTGGTCTCCAAAACTTTCAAAGAGAAGGAAGCGAAGAAAGAAGTTGCTCCAACAGGACAAATATCCAGGAGGGATAAGTCCCGGCTCTCCAGAGGGAGAACTATATGCAACGGACAACACATGTTGAGGAGGAGTACCTCAAAACAACTCCACAAAGCTCAACGGACCGAGTGAGCGACGATGAGTTATCGTATGATCTTGCTTGAGATAATGCATTGGGGGAAGCATTGCGAGATCAAGTGGGGGAGCGATCCAAGGCAACACAAATGAAAGCACACTTGGAGTCAATATAAAGATCGAACTCAATGGAAGGCTGACCCGTGGCATGGTGGGCGTGATGTCACGGCCTTAGCTGGAATTGCCTAAGGCGTGAGGCACCCTTGCAGCAAAGACGCGAACTTAGCTTGTGTTTGCCTAAGTCGCGAGTTACCCTTGCGACAAAGACGCGAACTTAGCTTGCGTTGCATAAGTCGCGCTTTGCCCATGCGATTTGCGTCCACAAAGATCAGCCCACTTGTAACCTCTCGTAGGTCCCGAAGGACCTGTAAAAAGAGAAAGTTGATTAGTTCGAAGAACAAGCGACAGACAAGTCCCAACGTCTCACGAAAAGGGGAAGCTTTACAAGCAATTCAACGAGCACCTTGCGTGCACAAGAGAAAAGAGGGAGAGGGGGAAAACAAGGACTTTAGAGGGTTAAACGAACAGCTGTAAGTCCACAAACAGCTGCTCACCGGGTGTCAGGCGTGACAACAAGTTCCCGTCAAGGTAACGTGCGAACTTGCGAAAGATTGTTCAACGCCCAACACTATACCAAAGCCCCATCCTGCCTTGTGCCACCCGGGTGGTTCCAAGGGGCTGAGATGGCTGACGTTTTGTGAGCGGAAGCGGACTGCAGAAAACAGCCCGTGGCACATGAAAACGGAGTTGTTTTGTTCAATTTGGTGAGCGATCGCTTTGTAGTGCTGCAACTTGTTCGAACTTACATTTTTACAAGCAAAATGACTCAAAACCAAGACAAAACATG
This sequence comes from Musa acuminata AAA Group, assembly GCF_036884655.1. Classification (NCBI taxonomy): domain Eukaryota; kingdom Viridiplantae; phylum Streptophyta; class Magnoliopsida; order Zingiberales; family Musaceae; genus Musa; species Musa acuminata. The sequence goes on along the minus strand of NC_088331.1, from coordinate 5,859,785 downwards.
CTGCCAAGTAGCTGTACATGTAGATGAGAGCGACGAATGGTTCGTTGAATGAAGTTGTTGCGGGTGCGCGACGACCGTTCGTGACAGTGAGGACCATCATCAACTCAATACAAATCGAGGAGCGGAGCAACTTGCGTATAACTTGGCGAAGTACCGAAGTCGTATGAAGGGAGCCAGCATAGAAGGTGGAATATGGAGCAGAGGCACAGAGCTTTCCTTGGACAGAGGTCAAGGACATGAACTCTTGCAGAGGCAAGAGCGGGATCAAGTCGTTCCATGGGTCCCTCATTCTAATGGAGCGGGCTCATCCTACATGGTGCCAAAGATGAAGGGAGCTTCGAGGCACATGCACCTTACCTCAAAGAAGCATTTGACGGAAGAACTAAGGCGACTCAACTTGCGAAGGCGAAGTTGGGTTCAAAAGGCCTTGGCATAGGGCAAGAGGACGTGGAGGTGGGTACTCTTGAAGAATATGCCATAGTGCTACTATTCAAGTTGCCATGAAAGAAGCGGTGCGCAGCGAAGATTGTGCTGGTAGGGGCAGGGGCCCAGGATCCAGACAATGGTGCACTAATATCAGCGAAGTCGGTGGACTTCGGGAGCTACTAAGCGACAGACTGTCCTAGAGTGGTGCTTCGTCTGGGTGTAACCCGAGAGCGGGTGGACGAAGATCGATTGTCAAAGGAGCGAACACAATTGAAGGTGGAAGAGGCCTTGCGACGTGTTAGCAAAGGCCATATATCGAGGGACCAAAATTCGAGTTCATCCCACAAGGATCAGAATGCAATGTAGACGTCACCAGGAGGCGACATAGTGCAGCGGATCATGGTGGAACAGTTCGTGACAATGCGATATACACAAATCTAGTTCCATGAGAGACTATATTATACGAAGGTATGATCGGGATCTACTAGGTGCTCTACTTCGGTAAACAAAACGACAGCAATAAGCGTTATGGATTCAAGGAGTGAAAGTTATGGTACCGCAGAGGTGGGTTTTCTGTGCATGCATCGAATTTTGCATCTGATGAAAGCCTTGGTCATCAGCATTTGGGGGCTATGTACCACCGATGGAAAAGTTCGAATGCAAGTACTAGTGAGTCCCATGGGAGGGACTTGATCATCCAGAGGTATGATCAGAACGGCTAGAGAGTTGGACTGCTCCAGAGTCCATATTCGCTTAAGGGAGCCCGAAAAGCCAGAGGACAAGGCCGAGTAAGCGAACGTTGCTACTAAGGAAGCTAAGGAGAATAGAATTGATGCGAACCTTGCAACATGATGGCTAAGGCCATGCATGGGAGTTGCAGTCTGTCTTTCCATCGACCAAGGAGAACTGCTTGGAGAACACAGAGGTGTTGAAGCAGGTGGTCGAAAGGGGCGAGGAAGCGACGACGAGTCCAGAGGGGCTTAGCTACCCAAAACCAAGCATCGGTTAGAATGGAGGTGAACTCGGAGTGCCACGGAGGCAGATCTATCGATCGCGAAGAAAAGGATACAGATGTGAGGCGACGGATAGTAGGGCCATGGGCATGGCAGCACTATGGTACCGCAGAGGCGAGACTTCCGTGAAGCTATCAATCCCTTGCTCTCATAAGGGCAGAGCGCTTGGTCATGAAAGGGACCGAGGAGGTGGAGAATGCAGAGGCAAACTCCAAGTACCGAGACAAAGCTGAAGGGTAGAGGCCAAGGAACTTCGTAAGACCAGTGTCAACAAGCCTCTCATCAAGATAACCGAAAGTGGAGGACTTCGGGTCGATGCAAGAGTGCACGACCAAGGAACGAAGCAGGCAGTATGCAGTGTTGTACCTTTGCTACTCAATGGAGTAGGCGGTTGGGTTGATGGAGAAGACGGTACAATCACAGAGACGATCAAAACTATTAGAGACTTACTCCAAGTTGGGGTGAAAACTTCCTGCATTCCAGAAGTTTGTTGGCATTGGGAAGGTGAATCACAGAAACTAACCTAACGCAAGAAGTGCAAACACTTCAAGTGCTTTAGAAGTGTGAGCAAAGAGCAGGCGAATGCCAGTAACCAGCTCGATGCATGAAGTACAACCCTTGAGAAGGCGAGCGAAGTAACTTTTGCCTTCTCAACTCTTAAGAGAATGGGCAAAACCGAGTACCCCAATTCTCTTATCTATCTAGCAGAGGAGCTCTGCACATATTCAAAAACCCTTCTAAGAAACCAAATGGAAGACAATAGTTGTCAAATCCTCACCAATAGTGATTAGTGCTATTGAGAGTAGATTATCCACTTCAATTCCCAACAAAATGCTAATCGAAAGTTAAAGTGATGCAAACCTATCTGGAAGTGACAACTAAGTGAAAGAAGAGTCGATGGGCAAATTTTATGGAGGAAGGACCCAAAAACTTCAAAAGTTTGCGAGGCGATACTCGTTAAAACTCCAACAAGCATCTACCCAGGTTAAGCAGCATAAGGCATTTGAGAGACTAACACATAGTAAGGATAGTCTTTTCCTTCATTTGAAGGATCCGCAGGAACCAACAGGGATCAACACAACTCTGCCAACCCCACACTAGAGTCAGAGTTATTGGCGAGTTGAAGCAGCATGACGGATCAAAAGTTCGACTACTCAACAACAGCAGCGGAGAGCAGCTGGGAGCCAAGAGGTGCATTATAGCTGGAGCAGAAGATTGAAGATTCAGCAAAGGCGAGGAATTGTAGTGTCGACAAAGGCTTCGACGAGGACGTCGAAGAAATAAGTGGGGGAGAATGTTACGGACAAAACTGTAAACAGGATGTTTAATGTAATGCTCATGTATGTCCGTGTCTTTTGGTTGTTCATGCTTTGCATAGCATGTAAAGGGCTGGCAGTAGGCTTAGCAGACCCATTTTCTTTCGGTCTGTAGTGGACCATTTTGGATCATTTGTTGTGTGACCATTCAGAGTTTGTGAAGCCTGTTTGTAATTTACATCGGTTATGAAGTGTTTCCTGAAAAGATTGCTTGTGGATCCCGAATGAAGCGCTTTCTCTAACCCGTTTTCTCTTTTGTAGGTCCTAAGGGACCATAAGAGATTTCGGGGAGACAGACCTTTGCGGATGGACACGCAAGGGTGCCGCACGACTTAGGCAAAACCAGCCAAGTCCGTGACAGTATGTTGGCTTCGCTTTGCTTCTCTGAGGATATTCCTGTGGTGAGCTTGGCTAAAAATGACCCACATTAGTCATGGCCAAATTGCCCTATTGTCAAAGAAAAGCCCTAGAAACTTTTACCTATGTATCCAACTTTGACATAGAAGATACTAAGGATGAGTAAACAAACTCTTCCAATCAAGAAGTGAATCATATCCCAGAAAGTTTAAACTCTGAAATAAGCTCCTACACCTAGACTGGTGGTTAACCTACTCCTCTCATTCATTGGACAAGGTTGTTATGGGTTTCCATATTTTTTCTGTGACAAAAAGGACAGCAGCAAAAGAATAGACAGACGCCGAAAGATTTAGTAGTTTTACATATTACACCTACACGGAAACAACACAAAGAGAAGTACCATGTTGTTATTTGACTTCACTTTGCATGGTATTACAATCAAATTTTAGCTGTAGGGGACTTTCAATTACTCATCGTATTTGAGTTTGTAATACACAATGGAAGAAATGCCTAGAGCATCTCTTTGAATGAAAAAGTCTGCTTTTCTTGATTCCAGTGTTATAAGCTTCATTTTACTTGGTCTCCTATACTCACAGTTAATAAGATGCTTCAAAATAATCTTAGGTGATTTAGGAATTAAATCTTTCATATAGGAATTTGTCTTTTATAATTTATATGTTTATTAAGTTATCAGATGTCTAAGTTGTTCTAGTAAGTAGACATCATTGGGATTCATCTATTTCTAATGAATATTCAGGATTGCAATCAATGATAGGAGATTCTTGCGGTACAAGGTGTTTTTTTTTCTCTTAGCTACATCCTCTATGTCCTAATATGAGGAAAAAAAAACAAAAGGGATTTAACTATTGTAGTATTTGGTTTATCACAGCAATTGACTCTTTAAGCACTTTTTTGGATTATTGGCCCATCTTCTTTTGTTTCTTATCCTTGTTATGCTGGAACCTCACATAATGTTAAAATATTGTGGTATTGGAATGTGCTAGTTCTCTTGAATGGTAAATTATGATTCATGTTGTCCTTCAACAATATGTTTTCTATTCCATTCCAGCTTATCGTGAGCATCAACACACCCTGTCCAATGAAAATGCTGGATATAATTAAAATGGTGCTCAATTTCAACAGCTTAATTTGCAGTTAAACACCTTGAAGTTTGTCAGTTGTTCCTATATGTGCCTTACTCTTCCTACCAAAATGTAACAGTTCAAAGAAAACCAAAGTTAAATTCTATGGGCAACCGGAAAAAAAAAATCAGATGTCAACTGTCAAAAGTTGTCCAAAATAATAAAAAGCACCTTCAGATCATCTAAGAAACCTAACTTGAATGATGAAGTAGATGAGTAAACAGATCCATGTGCAACAAGAACCATTGCAAATCAAGAGCTATCTAAAGTAAGCAGTAGAGACTGATGATGTTCACCAATACAAATTCAATCATTCGTTGCAACATGTAAATAGATTTACTTATAAAAGAACCAGGTAACTCCTAAATATCAGTATATCACTTATGTAATTTTGAGGATTTCACCATTCTAGATAAACAAGTTGGTTACAAGAAAATTGCTACGCAAAAAATAGCACAAGTTCATAAGAAAAGATATGAGAAGCTTTCATGCTTTCTGGTTGAAAGACTGTAATCAAGCATGAAAGAAATAAAAGTATCCCACCTGATACCCATATCCATTGTACGGAGGAATATAGCCCATTGGTAAAGCACCAAATATTGATGGCTGATGCATTGAATTACCATGAGCAAGGCTGGAGGCCTGAGATTGAGCTTTTTGTGCTCTTCGAGCTTGCCTTTCCTTCTCTGTGTCTGCCCACTTAACAACCAGAGGCACACTTGAACCCTGCGTGTTGCTGAGAGTCATAAGAAGGCAAGAAAGAAAAAAAACATAGCCTAATTCCAACTGGGCTAGATAACTCGAGGCTTTATATTTGTTGCCTGATATAGAAATTATGGTAAACAAATTGCTTCCAATACTCTATAGTCTATAATACAGTAGAGTATCCAACATCTCATTGCAAGAGATATCTAGTCTCCGAACAAATCAACTAGAAGGATCTCCTCAGATGGACTACTGCTAACTTAAGACTGTTCCAGATATCTTCCTTTTCATGGCAATCAAGCATTCTCTATGGCACTCAAGACAAGGTGGAAGATCAATCATCCCTTAAACACAAGTTTTTGTCTGAATCACTACATTAAAAGTTTTACTAAAACCAGGGCTAGCTTTGTCATCCTCATCTACTTAGTAAACATGGCATACACTCAGTGGGAATGTGGTTTCACTCCTTTTGAACAAAATTATCCTAGTGAAAGATCAAGCTTCGCTTAAAAGCTAAAATTACCTGCGAATAACAACAAACATTTTTGCCTGGGAAAGTATCTTGTGAATCTAATATGATTTTTAAAACTTAAGAGATCAAAATTGCACCTTTTGCACAAGCAGGAAACGATCAGTACAAGCTACAAGAATTTGTTTTGCCTGTATATGCTAAATTATCCCTTCATAAATCATATATCCAGTGGACATCACATTTTTCCACTTTTCTTGTGCCTCTTAACAGAAATTGGATTTTAGTGACATTAGTTGGATTAGCGACCTACCATTGATCTTTGACAAAAAGGAAATCAAATTATTTCATAAAAGCAACATGTCATACTTAGGGTTATTAGGGAAACCATATTGCCAAACTGTTTTATTGTCAGTAATAATGATACAAAAGGTGATGACCATTTTGAAAATTTCTAGCATTTTATATTTAGTCATGGCAGCTTGATTTCAACATGCAAAGCAAATTGAGATATAATACAAGTACTTCAGCCTTGTAACTGTTCTTTGTGCCCTTGAGCAGGACAGTTGTGCCATATTGTTCTTTCTTCAGAAAATATGTTATGATGTTAGGTCCCCAAATTACTTTTCTTGAAATCATTAGGAAAATATATATCCTAGATTCACAAGAATTGTCCAACTGGAAAGAGGACAACGTTGCATGTTAACCTCATCAAAACAGCTGTTTCATTCCAGAAATTCTGCAAACGAGTTAAGCATGAAATACACGGCAACCCTCCTTGCAGTCTTATCAGGGATACATGCATCTCATGGTGTTTCAATGCTTCTTCCTACTATTTCATTTTTTATTCTGGTTAGACAATGTCTCCCATGAATTTAATCTCAAATGATTTTGTAATGCTGTGATGGGATCCCATATCCAAAAGCTGCCATGCCTGAACTCACTATATTCCACCAAGATCTCTTTGGTCTTATTCTTCCTCTCGTAGCACCTTTACTTTTGATCTGACTGATCCATTTCACTGGTACACCTCAATAATCTTCTTGTAAACATACTCCAACTGTCATCTTAACCTCAGTTGATCATACATTCAAATGAACTAGAATTACCATAAGTTCAACTAACAATCCAGTGTTTCTATAAGGCATTTTTGAATGTAACCACAATGAAAGGAATTGGTAAGGAAGCAAGAGAGCTATCAAGAAGCTTGAAAGCTCAACAAATACTAACCTCCATCCTATGTTTTCCATTCAAGGCTTCAAGTGCTGCCAAAGATTGTTCTTTTGTTTCATATTTCAGGAATGCACAGCCTGCTATATTAGACGGAAAAAAAAGGCACTTGTGATATTTAGACACTAAGAACAACAAATATGAAGTACATTTATGGAGCAAGCAAAATAAGCCAATGAATCAAAGAGTTTTCATCATGTTAAGAACAAAATGCACCTTTGCTTGTTTGTTGAGAACTTCTCAAGATCTGTAAGTCCCTAATAGTACCATATTTCGAAAACAATGCTGCAACTTCAGCATCGGATGCATTCTTTGGAATCATTCCTATGAAAAGCTTGTGTTCTGGATGACAAATAGAAATTTCTTTAAACAATCTATTCTAGAAGAAGTTATAACCTACAAATTCATAAACAGAATTTTCAATTTAACATATAAAATAAAAAGTACAAAGAAGAAAAAGGAAAGAAAAAAAAAAACAGAATTAAAATTTCACATCACTAATTTGGTGGCAGTTACCTAGTCTTTCAAGCTCTCCATCAGCATACTTTACTTGCATTGGACTAGAAGCCTGAGATGCAGAGAGAATCACCTGATTCAGAACTAAGCAAAGATCCTCCACCAACTTTTATGAAGAGCTGATGGATAATAGCAACTTCAAAATATAATAAGCAGTCATAAAGGAATTATGAGACCAACAAAACTTGATCATACAATTCAGAAAAGAATAGTTATGACAACAAACGTAGGACAAAATTTTGTATCAGACAAAGAATAGATTCAAACCATGGTTTTCAGAGAGGGCACATTAATTTGACATACGGGTATCATCTAGTATCATGCATACTGCTATGACGGTTTACTTCTCCTTCATTAATCCCTAATCACACTCAATACACTATGAAATTTTAAATAATCATGAAAGTCGTGTCATAAGTAGATTTGACAAGTGTCAAAATTCTCACTAGCCTGAATAAAGAATTCAACAGATTTCCAGGAAGCACAAAGGATTATGCTTGCTTCAGATGACTAGTTTGTGCACAAGACAAAAGTTAAGCAAGCTAAGTAGTAAAAGAACTTGTCCTAAATCCTACAAGGGAACATGGAAACAGAAAGTCCTACTTTCCATGTACCCCAAGTACTTAAAGGATGCAGCTTCTCTGTTGCCGGCTAAAGATGAACCTGGCCACTAAAATCTAGACTAATATGCAAGTAGCCATCAATCGCAACGTATTTGGTCAATTGAAGAAAGGACTCCAATATATCTGACCATATATGAATTTGTCGTTATGCAAATGGCCATAATTCTACTCACAAACTCTCTAAAAGGTGTTATATATAGCATGATCGAAGCACCATACTCATGGATGTGAATGCCCAGCGCAGCAAAACAAATTCATCCATTCTTTTCTGGGGTGAGTAATTCAACCACACCATTCATCCAATTCCACCAATGTGGCCAATGATCCCATGTTCAGTGCCCAACATTTCCAAGCAATCTTTGATAACCAGAAGATTATGACACAATTCATAAACGAACGACGCAATCTCAGAACGAAATCTCCAACATATTCGTCGGGAATGCACATAATAATTTCTAGAGTCTCAGCACCCCCTCCAACAGGTAAACTAAAGCAGAAATGCAGATCCACAACATTTGTACCCTGTCTCCAAGGAAAGAAAGAAAATGGGGAAAGAGATTAGGTAGGGAATGCCATACACCGGGGAGCGTCCGCTTGTTATGGTATGCGGCGACCGCCTTGTCGGCCTCCTCGCGCGACGGGCAGATCAGGAAGCAGCAACCTGGAAGCATCACCAAACAGAATCGGTACCCCGAAAAAACGAGCAATTACATAGAAAAGAATGCGAAATCTGAAGCGAGCAACATTAGCAATTCTCCGGGATCCGAATCAGAGGAATGGGGAGAGAAGGAAAAGAAGGGTGATCTCAGGGCGGGGAAGCACCTCGGGATGCCTTGGTGACCTTGTCCTTGATGATGCTGACCTCGTCGACGAGCGCCACCTCCTTGAACAAGGCCCGCAGCTCCTCCTCCGCCATCTGCTTGGGTACCTGCCCCACGAACAGCTTCACGCTCTCTTCTCCTCTCTCTCCCCCTCCCCTCCTCTCTCCTTCCGCCATTCCCACGCCCAAAGATCTCCCTCTTCCTGTGGTCGCCTGGGCTTCAGGATTCGAGCACTCCCTTTCTCTCTCTCCCCTATTCTTCCTTCGTCCTCTCCTCGTTGTCTTGGTGGTGGCCGTTTAATGATGGTAATTATTATTTTATTAAGGGGTGCGACAACACCAACAAAACAACCCTTTTACTTCTTTTTCTGGTTCTTTAAAATTAATATACCAATTTAGAAGAGGGCTTCTTTTTTTACTGTCAGCATTTTTTTTATCGCTTTATTTGACAACTTTGAACCAAATAGGAAATCATTTTATTCTGGTTAATTTTAGTTTGAAGGCATTTATGGAGGTGGGAATTACGAAGTAAACGGCCCCACACGACGGCGTCGCATCGAGTGCGCCACGAGTCAGAACCTGCGGCGCAGCCACGTGGCGTCATGACAGCGGCGTTCGCGGGCCGTTTCCTGTCTGCCATCCGTACATAGACGTCTCGTCCACCGGAGGCTCCTTTGAACGGGCGCCGCGGACTTCGGCTCTCCGTCAGATTCGCTGCCGCCCAGCGATCGTACGGTCCGGAATGGTGGTCCTTGAATCGTTATCCGTTTCCTTGATAAGCCCTGGGGGGAGGGAAACGACGAAAGGAACGGAGCATGACGGAGTAGCAGCTCCGTAATTATCGGGAAAAATCCTGGTCCGAACGCTAGTGCTGCCAGGCTGGCCGCGCTTCTTGACTTCGATACGCAAGTGGTCATCACGCGACCGGCACGTGAGCGCGGAGCGATCTGATCCAGTCACTCGCCGGTGCGTTCAAATCTCATGCATAAATGGGGATGGGTGGGGAATCGCAATACTAACAAACACAATTGCATGTACACGGCGACATTGTAGGTGGTCCATCAATTGGATCAAGACGATGAAAAGAGACCATGAATAGATCTGGTGGTCCATCAAATAAAGCTGCCCAAATTTGGCTGAAGCCGACTGGAATCTCTATGAGGTTGTTTACCTGTCCTTTTGCATGCGAACACTTGGGGGATACCAAGCAACAAGATCTAATGTGAAAGCTATATGCCTAAAACATGAACATATTTGAGCTAAATCACCTGATATAATGTTACCTTTGAAACAAGAACAATGAGAAGTAAAGATGTCAAGCTCAAACATAGCTGTGAGACCATAATTTTCACGGTGAAGATCTGAAAGCTGTCAGTGACAACATATGAGTGTACCCTTCGCAAGACAGCAGTGATTACTGCTATAAAAAATTGCCACTAGAATGCCAAATTGGCAAAGCTTTTTATTATTATTAGGCTGTTCTAACTTCAGGCAACATGAAATGGAAAGTACTGCGCACTGAGTTGGGCTGTCGTACGTTCATGTATATAGATGGTTGAATCACTCGAGGACATACCAAAATCCATAGAATTAAAAGATGTGATGATGTTCCAAGAGTCACTGCGAACCATAAAACCAAGCTCACCAACAAATAACATTCATCTTGAAGAAAAAGGAATAAAAAGAAGAAAAGTAGGGCAATCAGACATCACCAATGCACATAGAAAGCTGTGATAACACGAAACGGAATGTACATTATAATCAACAAGAACCTTGGCAAGGTTTATTTGTGTATACACAAATATAGACTACATAGCATGCCATGATAGCAAACCTTGTACAAAGATCTGTACAAAGTATGTACAAAGCAGATTGTGGTTAGCGACAGTTAGCAAGCAGTCTTTACAATCTGAGATCATTGAGGGAACGGTGGTGCAGAGGCTTCTCTGGGGTGAGCAAGGTGTGGTGTGATATCCCTGCTCTGCATGTACGACAGAAATTGCCCTGGCAGCTCCTCGAGCAATGCTTGAACAACGGAAACCTGACTTCCTGCAGCACAATCACAGGTGTCAGACGATCTTCAAAAGGAGAGCTGACATAAACAAACCCCATGTTTTGATTTGTTACCCAGACGATGGAACCATAGAGGCACAAGAAAAAAAAAGTACCAACCACATATATGCAGTAAGCGCATGTGGGCATGCACAAAAAGAAACATTGGAGGAAGGGTGGAAATAGGATCTATGCGGGCAGAGATAAAGACTTTGGTTAAAGAATTTAAAAGATTACCGTATGTTGCTTTAGTTACAATATAACAAATATACTATATGCAAATTAATTTAGTTAAATAGTCTGATTTATATAAACAAGCAAGCATAAAATTCGATACATTCCCCATCATCATGTTATTATGAACAATAACAAATGATGTGAAACAAAAATAGAAGAGAGAAGGAGAGGGTGAGAAAAGAAGTGAAATATAAGAGGACGAAAAGAGAATTCTCTTTATTTCAATAGATACTAAGAGCTAATAGTTAGAAATATAAAAACTTAATAAGGTTTCAAAAACTAGAATGCCTCATCAATCTTCCTTCCTTCCAAATTTATAGATTCCTTGTATATCGAATCCCTCAACCACCTAATTAATGAGTCACAATTTACTAAAAGTCAAACACATTACAATACATATTAAAGTCATGGTGCATTGTATCTTGGTAGTTTTGAATTTTCATAATTATCTCAAGATACAAATCATTTTCTCGAAATTTGATAGGGTTGAGTTTGAAATTTATTGTCTTAGAAATTTGAAGCATTTAATGCTCACCATGCACTACATCATCCTCCTCGGGTGAAAAAAAAAACTCATCCACGAGTTGTTATCCTCACTCCACATTAGGAGGACGTTCGTAAGTATTATCATTAATTCTCTTGAGAACTAGGTAGGGACCAATTTTCTTCTCTTTGAGTTTATTATAAGTTCCTACTAAAAAACACTCTTTTTTAAAAAAGACTCAAACAAGATCTTCTTTAAAGATCTTCCACGACGATGCTTGTTGGCCTTTTCTTTGTAAATTTGGTTGCTAACTTTAAGTATCTTCTTTACTTCTTCATGAATTTTTGGCATGGTAATAGCAAAATCCTATCCCTTTGAAAGGTGATTCAGGTACTCTAGCAAGGTCTAGATAATGAGATGAAATACGATCATAAATAATCTCAAATGGACTTTTGCCCGTAGAACGATCAACAACCGATTTATATGCAAATTCAGCACGAGGAAACATGAAATCCCATTATTTTGGTCTTCTTGCAGTAAAACATCGTAGTAGATTACACAAGGTTCTATTAACAACCTCAGTTTGTCCATCTATTTGAGGATGATAAGTATTAGTATATAATAGGTTGGAGTCAAACTTCTTCTATAAACTTCTCCAAAAATGACTAAGAAATTAGTATCTTTATCTGATTTGGTGGTTTTAAGATATCCATGAGTTTTAACCATTTTATTGAAATAAGGGTTAGCAATATAAGAAGCATCCATGGTCTTTTTGCAAAGAATAAAATGTGTCATTTTAGAAAATTGATCAACAACAACAAAGATAAAATCTATACCTCTTTGAATTTTCGACAAACCAATCACGAAATCCATACTAATGTCATCCCAGAAAGCCTTAGGAATAGGTAAATGAGTATATGCACCAAGATTGTGAGTTTGCCCTTTTGAAGTTTGGCATATTCATCTTTTCACATAACGTACAACATCTCAATAGAATGTAGCGCCAAAAATATTTCGCTTTGACGAGAATGACTATTTTGTCTCTCCCAAAATAACCTCCTAATCCACCAGAGTATAGTTCTTGGATAATATGCTCTCTTCAAGAATATTTAGGAATACAAAGTTGATTTCAACAAAAAAGACTACCACCTTTGATAACAAAATCTTCGTGGTAACTCTTTGCGCATAACTTCTATGTTTCTCCAAAATCTTCATTATTAGAGTAAGTATTTCTTATTGCATCAAATCCTTTTAGTTGGGCACACATAGTATTAATAAGCGCCAATCGTCGCGTCTGCAACCTTATTATATATTTCATTCTTATGCTTAAAAAAAAAAGTATACTCTTGTAAAAATGCCACCCATACAGTGATTTAGAAAGCGCTAGGCACCAAAAGGCGCCAAGGTCCAAAAACGCCCGAGGCACTAGGCGCTCGCCCGAGCAAAGTGAGGCGCTAAAATATAAAAATATATATAATATAATTATTTAAATTTTTAAATAAAATATGCTATTAAATTAATCTAATAAATACAAATACTATTACTAGTATACTGTTAACAGTATACTATCGAAAGAGGAGAAGAGTGTAAGGGAAGACTCGGAAAACTGATGGTGTTGACTGAGAAGAGTGGGAGCGGCAACTGCAAGCGACGACAGTGGCAACGGCAGCAGCGACAGCAGCAACAGCGGGAGCGGCAAGCGGCGACAGTGGCACCGGTAACAGCGAACAGCGGGAGCGGGAGCAGAAGCGGCGAGCGGAGACAGTGGCAACGGTAGCAGCGAGTAGTGGCAGCAGCAGCGGGAGCGGGAGCGGAAGTGGCGAGCGGAGACAGTGGCAACGATAACAGCGGCAGCGGAAGCGGCACTAGTGGGAGCGGCAATGGTAGCAGCGAGCAGTGGCAACGAGAGCGGCGACGGCAGCAGCGACGACAGTAGCGTGAACAGCGAGCAAGGTTAGGGTTGGGGAAGTCACGCTGATATCGGTGCTTTAGTTGGTTCGATTGAACCAACCAAAGCACCGGAGACCAAACCAGACCTCAAACTCTAGTTCGGTCGCCTGGTTTAACCCAGGCGCTCGCCCGAAGCGCCCGGTGCCTAGGCTCGAGCGAGCGCCCAGGCGGCACCTCTTTGAAGCATGCCGCCTGGAAATGAAGCGAGGCGCTCGAGCCTCGCCTAGCTTCGCCCATGCGTCGCCTCGCTTCGCCCGAGCACCTAGGCGAGCGCCCGAGCGCCTTTTTAAATCACTGCACCCATCTTGTATATTGTCTATAGAGATTTGCTTGAAAATTTATATGTTTAAGAACTTCACGATCAGAATTTACGATATATTATCTTCGCATTAAATAAGGTCTCCAAAGTCGTAGTGCTTAAATAATAACATAAAATTCAATATCATAGATTGAATAGTTCTTATATTGTTAAACTTTTCGCTAAAGAATACAATTGAATGTCCTTGGCCAAGTACACTCCAATAGCCACACGAGGGGCATCATAATCAAATTTAAATATTTTAGATAAATCTGATAATACAAGAATAGAAGTAGAGGATAATTTCAACTTTAGTGATTCAAAACTGTTGTTTGCCTTAGGTGTCTATTGAAACACTCCTTTCTTTATACAATAAGTAAGAATAGGAGCTGCAATAGTGCTGAAATTCCAAATAAATCGACAATAAAAGGATGTCAACCCATGAAATCTCCGAATATCTTATAGGGATGTTGGTATTGGTTAAGTCTGGATAGCTTCAATCTTCTCAGAATCCACTTGGATACCTACAGAGGTTAAGATGAAGCCTAAAAAAGCTAGGCTCGAGGTCATGAAGGAGCACTTCTTGCTGTTTGTCTCAGGTGTTCATAGAAACACTCCTTTCTTTATGTAATCAGTTAGAGAAGCTACAATAGTGCTGAAATTCTGAATAAATCGATGATAAAAGGAAGTGAACCCATGAAAACTTGATCATCTTATAGGGATGTTAGTATTGGCCAACTCTAGATAGCTTTAATCTTCTTAGAATCCACTTGGATACCTACCGAGGTTAAGATGAATCCTAGAAAAGCTAGGCTCAAGGTCATGAAGGAGCACTTCTTAAGAGTTACATATAACTTTTCTACCTTTAAGGTTGATAGGATAGTTTTCAATTGTTCAATATGATCAAGTTTGTTGTGACTATAGTCTATAAATAAGAATATCATCAAAGTAAACAACAACAAACTTCCCAATATAAGAACGCAGAATTCGATTCATTACTCGCACGAAGGCAGTCAGAGCATCTAAAAGTTTAAATGGCATAACTAGTCATTTATATAAACCTTCTCAAGTCTTGAAAGCAATTTTCCATTCATCTCCTAGTGTAATACAGATTTGGTGATAACCGCTTCGAAGATCAATTTTAGAGAAAATTTGAGCACAATAAGCATATCAAACAAATCCTCCACACATGGAATAGAAAATCTACACTTAATGTAATCCGATTATAGCTCGACTATTGACACACATCCGCCAAGTTCCACCCTTCTTTGGAGTCAATAAAGCTGGAACAACGCACGGGTTTAAACTTTCCCAAATATAACCCTTGTATAGTAGTTCCATAACTTGCCTACTCAATTGTTTATGTTCTTTTGGACTCATCCAGTAGTAAGATTTGCTCCTAGAATTAGATCGATTCGATGTTGAATGTCTCGAAGAGGAGCCAAGCCACTAGGAAGTTCTTCAGAGCAGATATCTTTGAATTCCTCCAAAATAACTTCTACTTCACAAGGAATTTCCATATGCTACATGCATTCTTTAGCAACTAATATAAATACAACTCCACTTTCTTCACTTTCTCTTATAAACTTATTTAAAGTAAGGAAGTTATTTCCCTGCCTTCGGGTTAAAAGTTTAGGAGCAAACTCTTCTCTGCATGGCAAAAACACAATTCTAACTCTATTGAATTTAAAAGCATAGGTGTTCTTTCTACCATAATGGATAACATACCTATCATATTGTCATAGTCTTCCCAAGAGTACATGGCTAACATCCATTGGTACTATATCATACTACACATCCATTGGTACTATATCATACTACACATCATCTTTACAATTTTTGCCCATCGAAAAAGAAACTAAGCAACAATTAGTAAACTCGTACCTCATTGCCTTTCTTGAACCATGCAATCAGATATGGTTTAGTATGTGGTTCTGTCTTGAGCTTAAGCTTGTCTACCATATCTTGAGACATAATGTTCTCACAACAGTCACCATCATAACAAGAGAACAAACTTTACCTTAACACTTGTAAAGTGTGTTTAAAATATTATTTCGTAACTATTCTTCATAAGAATCATCTCTTGGAGTAGCAAGCGCTCTATGGATTACCAAGCATTCGTCCAATTTAGGTGCAATTTCTTTAGAAGCCTCCTCAACGTATTTATTATATCTTAGTTCTTCGATATCTTCAAGTTGTTCATTGGCATCTTCTTCTTCGGCAAAATTACCTTGTGCATCATCTTGCCTATTTGGGCACTCGTTTATGTAGTATCCTACTTGTTTGCATTTGAAGCATGAAGGAAAGTGACAAGTGCGACTAGATTGTCCTCCATGGTTGTTAGGAGTTAGCTTGGACACATTTTTCATTATTCCGCTAGTTTTTGATCCATTAGCATTATAACGAGTAGAGTCAACTTTAGAAGAGGAATGTAAAGGAACATTAGAACACATCTTTGCTCCACTTCTAGAAAGTTTTGCTTCAACTTTTAGTGCTAATTGATAAGTATCAAATAATCTCCATAGTTGTTAAATCTCCACTTCATCTCGAATCATAACTCATAGGCCACCGACATATCTTGCAACATATTGTTCTTCAATCCCTTAAGTGTTATTTCGAGCCCTCAATTTATTGAATTCTTCAGTATAGTTGATGACGATTTTGTTACCTTTCTGAAAATTATTAAATTATGAAAAGAAAGTTTAAACATAATCAGATGAAAGAAAATCCTCATGAAGCCAAGATAAAATCTTCATCTTCCCTTTCCGAATGTGCATCTCTTACATCCTATCCCACCATATTGAAGCATAACCTCGAAGCCTATTAGCAATTAATTTTAATTTCTAGTCTTCGGGTATCTCCTTGTACATAAAGAATTTCGCAATGACACTAAGCCAATCAAAAACTTTTTAGGTTGAAGTCGACCATAGAACTCTAGCAAGTTAATCTTGATGTTGTCATTTACACGAAAAACCTCTCCATGGATGTCTCCTACAACTTCTTAAGATGTAAGGGGATTCATGTTTTTGAATCCATCACTTGCATAACCATGGCTTAAGCCTCTAAAGACCAAGGTATACAATTTCGAATGATACCGTCCAATACGGGCGGTATGTACCGGTCCGACAGTAAACCGGTACACGGACCGCTCGTTACCGAGCGGTTTTTTTATTTATAAATTATATATATAAGTAAAGCGATGTCGCCTCATTTTTTTGCAACGTCACCCCGCTTGGGGAGAAGAGAGGCGACGTCACACTTTTTTTTACTTTTTTATATATAAATATATATAAATATATATATAGACAAAAAATTATATATATACATATATATATACACACCGAATGGTATACTGCTCGATATACAGTACCGTACCATATCGAAAGAAGGTCGAAACTCCGATACGGTACGATATTTCAATCCTTGCTAAAGACATGGGTTTCTTGATGTTCGAGGCGCATGGTAAGCTCTTCAACTTGTCTACTTAGTGCTTCAATTTCTATATCCTTTTCACGTCTATCTAGTTGCATCATTCTTTCACTGCATCACCCTTTGCCCCTTCTAGTTGTCATAAGAAGGAAGTATTCCAAGAGCATAACAAGGCTCTGATACCAAATGATGTGAAATAAAAAGGAAGTGAAAAGGTGAGGGTGAGAAAAGAAGTGAGATATGAGAATATAAAAAGAACTCTCTCTATTTCAAGAGATACTAAGAGCTAATAGCTCGAAACACAAAAGTTTGATAAGGTTTCAAAAAACTAGAATGCCCCACCAATCTTCCTTCCCCTTTTATAGACCTCTTATACATTAAATCCCTCAACTACCTAATTAATGAGTCACAACTTACTAAAAATCAAGCACAAATTACAATATATATTAAATTTATAATGCATTATACATTTTTGACGATTTTGAATTTTCATAATTATCTCAAGATATGAACCATTTTCTTAAAATTTGATAGTGTTGAGCTTCGAATTTATTATCTTAGAACTTATGAGCATTTAATGCTCACCAATGCACTGCATCAACAAAGCTTTACCAAAAAATGAAAATAGAAGTAATAAACATATGCATAGCATAAAGGAAGCTAAAATATTTCCTAAAATATTTATAATGATCTGCAAAAGAAAATGTTAATATGCGATCTTTTCTTAATGGGGAATAAGGTCTTAACGAAATAGAACTATTTTAAGAGGTGCAATAATAGACCTTACATTGAAATTCATAAAAACCTGGTTTATCAAAAGTTTCAAGAATCAGGAGGGAACCATGTACATTGTTCAGTTCCTACTGGTTCACAGCTTGACTGGTTGTGGTTAATGTATGCCTTTTTGAATGCCATAAGCATGATTCTAGATGCACTACTACATGAGGAGACCTATAATTCCAGCATCATATCATCCATCTAGAAAGACACGCATTGATCACTTACCCTGCACATCCCGCATTGGAACAAATTGTACAATATCTCGAGTAGCTATTCGGCCTGTAGAGCTCTCTAATCGTTTTCCATTATCAGCATCCAAGATCTACTCAAAAGAGGTTTACATGAAAACGTGTTATTTCCTATCACAATTAGAATAGAAGATAAAGAGAGTAAACAGTATCCAGTTTAAAGAATTGGCGACCACCAAGTAGCAGGTAAATCATGTAAAATTCCAGGAAGAAAAGCACTAGTAAGTATGTCAGAGTAAGTAACCAGCAAGACAGAAAATAAATACAATGTGAAGATGAATTGTCAAGATATCTTACCTCCATTTCTTTGTAGTCTGCACCCCCAACTCCAACAATAAGAATTGACATGGGTAAATCAGAAGCCTTAACAATCGCATCCTTTGTTTCCTGCAAATCTGTAATAACTCCATCCTGGAAAGGCAAAAATATAATATAATAAACCAGAATATATATTAAAAAATTGAGCTGTTAAATGGCATGCTAATACTGCTTTTACCGTGATTATAAGCAATATGAAGTACTTGTTTTGCCTAGTGGATAGAGATCGGCTAGCAATTTCTGCAGCTTTGTTGATCACCGGCCCGAACAAAGTTGGTCCAGCAAGAGCAACATTGTGCAGGGCCATGGCATATGCTGACATAATACCTTCTACTCCAGAAACCTGCAACAAGAGAGCAACTATTTGCAAGTGAAGCACTTGTCCTGGTTCTGGAAATTCAGTCAGACATAAGAATTTAAAATGTCAGGCAACTAAAACATTACTAGTAAGGGGAAATCAATGGATTGTTTGTCAGATTTCCAATTTTATAACATGGGATAATACCAAAGATTTCCAATTTTGCAACATGTTCACTAATGATTTAAAGACATTTCGACATGCTCTTTTATTGAAAACGAAGAAAGCTTAACTGATTAGTTAGAAAATGAGCCGAAAATGGGTCATCTGCATCACAAGAGGGGAGAGCCCTCGGATCTACCAAAAACAGCTAGTTTTTTTAGCTACACTATTGAGTGTAGCTAAAAAGATGAAGATGGAGGAAGGAGGAAAAGGAAGGAAGAATCGGGAGGAGGAAAAAGACAGAAGAAGAGAAAGTAAGAAGAGGTGGTGGTGGAGGTAGAGGAGGAGGAAGAGCAAGAAGGAGAGGAGATGATGCAGGAAGAAGAGGAGGAAGAGAGGGAGGAGGAGAAGAGGAAAAGACGCACATGCGTTCGCTCAGGCATTCGTGATCCCTAAAAGATTAAACGGGTCACCTCCAACCCATTTTAATGGTTCATAGCAGACCGCCCAACATGAGATCGGTCCACATAGTGGTTTACGCTTAGACCAATACATGAAATTGGCAAAAATTCTAGTACATTAAACCAAATAATACGATCTAACAAGCAGTCAAGCTAGACTATCAGACATCCAGATTCCAGAGCAAGCCAATAGGGTAACAACTCACCCTGGTTAGGTCAAATAACTAGTTCTGAGGATTATGAGCAATGGCAATAGACATGATACAAACAGAAAAAAGGAGCAGCTGTCGTTAAAAAAGAAGAGTGGACCACCCAAAACAGTCATCTGTCTGTTCGGTCCAGACGAAGTTGAGTTCCTCAGGGAAAAACAATACAAAATTCAGTATTTGATTTCATCTCATATTCTCACTGTATTCTGCGATACTGTACCAGAAAGTTACCACCGTGATGCTTTTACTCCTTGCAAGATTATTAATCTAATCATACAAACATATTATATGTACAGGATTAGAAAGAATAAAATAAGACTACAACATGTATTCTTCACCTCACACTCCTCAGAATTTCCATTCAGGTTGAAACAATGAGAAACTGACTCATAAGCTATCCTTCCACCAAATCCCCATGCAAGAAAACGCCTATCAGAATCATAGAACTGTAGAACCTCTCCAACTCCTATTATGGCCTGGTTAAAAAATTGTAGGATTACCTAATTATAGCTTCAAAAACATAAAAAGGCTGACTCAGAATAATTTTCTCACCTGTTGATAAGAATTCAAACGTCCAGAAGGATCAATAAAATGCAAGGAAGCCGGAAGCCTTGGATCCCCATTTGAAGCTAAATAAACACATATTTTAGCAAGCAGAAACTATAGTCCTTTTGTGAAGCTTTATAAATGACAAACAAAAAAGACAGCCGAGCACACGAGGTTGCTGTCAATGCTAGGTTTGAAGAGGGTCGACTTATGCAGCCTTACTCTAGCAAGCAGAGAGACTTTTTGACTCAAACCTTCCAAATTGTAAAAAAAAAAAAAAAAACCTTACTGTAGTGCCAAAACGCAATGTTAGTTGTAACTATTGAAAAGAAAATGTGTCATCACTAATTGCGCACCTGTAAAATCGATGGCAACCATAAAATTAAGCTCAAATCCACTTGATATATAATCCAAGAAACTATACTGAGTTTTCTCAATGAATTTATCCACAAACAGCTGCCCTTTAAGCATCTGGACAAAAAAAAAAAAAAAAAGTAAATAATGTGCTACCAAATAACCCACTGATAACCTTATGGGTGGCAGAAGCATTATACCTTTCTATTGTCAGGACGTGCAACGGATGAAATATAAAAGTTTGCACCATTTTTTTCCCTGCCAAGCTTCTCAAGATCGGACACACTTGTTTGAAGTTTTCTGTAGAAAGTGTAAATTATTATGAAACCAAGTTACAAGTTGAATAAGGTCTGAAAAAAAGAAACAACAGATTAAATTAATTGCAAGGAATTAGTTACCCTATCAGATCATGCTTGCCACTGCTGTTGAAATCGAAACACTCGATCATCAATGGATTCTCCTGCAAACATCCCAAAAAAAACCACTAATAACTAGGAAGATTTTAGAAGTAAAACAACAAAAGTAAACTATTTAGAAATAAAGAAACAAGAGTCAGCTATCTGGCACATTTTAAATATTGGGTTACACTATAAGACAAACATGCCTTGCTTCCAAATTGCTGCATAGACAGGGTTACAGGTTTCCAAACTGGGTTCAGGTTGTCATTGATAACTTCTGTTTTGCATATAGGGATCGAGCTACCACTCTCCACAATTTTCGATATTCTTAAGAAAGGATCCTGTAAGATGAAGATTGAAGACTTGGATAAGAACTGAAAATCAAAGAATAACTTAACCTAGCAAGAAGATTTTAGCCTTCACATGCATACACTTTTGGAGAAGGTATCCTTATTTTCCAACTTGGAGCAGCGCAATATCATCTCAACAGCGACCCTTGAAGCAACTGTCTCCTCTGCATGAATAGTTATTGTTCCTGAATGCAGACCAGAATGCCCACGTTGGTCTTGGAGATTTAGTGTCATGCTCCTACTTGGCTTCGTTACTATCTGTTAAATGGAAATCAAAGATCAACTCACTTTTGATAAAATCCTGAGCACAAGCAAAGAAATTTGTGAAAAAAATGGAAGTGCTAAATGTAGGAAACATAGACAATTTACTGCAACTTGATTGTTAGAAAGCAAGACTGTCTTGAAAGCCAGAACAATTTACATGTACTCAGTTTTTTTATATACATAGGCATCAAAACAGACATAATAAACATAAATATATATAAATAAATATTTAATATAATGAAAGAAAGCTTGTAAACATCAGAACATGTCAAAGAACTTCTAAAACCAAATTTTCCATATATAGCTTGTAAACATCACAATGTGCTAAAGAGCTTCTAAAACCGACTTTTCCATATATGACCATCAGAATAAACATTCAATGGGACAGATTTTTAGAACCTCTGAAAGTGCACAAGAAGCCTCCCCAAGATAATCTTGCTCATTCAAGTTCAGCATCTGCAACAAGGTGGATAACAATTTAAACACTGAACTCAGTAAGATTTTTTTTTCTCGTTCAATGCATAAAATAATATATGATTTATTGACTGAAAGAAAGTTCATTCTTATGAAGCAAGGTTAAAGTATACAAGAATTAAATTTACTCTCTCTATCTAGAAAAACAAAAGACTCCAAATTCTTGGACAAAGAACTCCAGGTATTTCCCCAGTTCAAATTTCAAAAATCTGACACTTTTGAAACTTCAAACCTAACAAAAAAATTAATTTTTATGACCGTCATTCACCAAACTATCAGGTTAGTTTTATCTGTACCATGTAGCAATGTCAGACCACAGAAGCAGATATATCTAGACTTCTTCCTATTATCTTCAATCAAGCGAAGTTGACATATAACATCATAATGACTTTCAATCTAATTGATTAAATTTCTGGTCAACAAAGAAATAAAGAGGAGGCAAGCAAGAACCTGAATTTTATTTTATTTTACTGAAAAGAACATCAGAAACTTCTCTTTAAGACCTAAGATCTCCAATCAAACCATCCAATAAGAGGGTATTTGTTCAGTGACTTAACGGCTGCCAAAAACAAAAAAGAAGGAACATCCTTGGAGTGCATGGATGAGCTGGAGAAAATGGATACACAGAAAGCAGTCAACGTTTCTCTTTCATTCTCCTATTTCTTTCACAGATATTTAGTGAGTGGAACTATTCACTGAAGTGTCGCAGGAGCAGATAAATCACATACCACAAGCATTTAAAGCCTATCCAAACTTCAAATATAGCCCTTTCCTTTGTTAACTCATGTTATTTTTTTGCCATTACAATTCTAAAGTTATTGCCACATAGGATGAGTTATCAAGCTCATAAGCCAGGCTTATCCTAGCCTCAGTAGTAAATCACCTACACTTGATAAATTTGGCAATTAAGCTAAATACTGAAACTAGAGACAAAACAGAAGCCCTCAAAAATCTGATTATGGGCTCGAACTTGCCATCAGATTGCATGCCATGGCAGATTCCAACTTCACATGCCATCACATAGCATCAAAGAAAACTATCACAGGCTCCACAATCCAACCAATGATGCAGAAGTTCAATTAATTTTTAAAAAAGCAAATCATTTAAAACTAAATATGTACATATTAAATCTAAACAGCCATGACCAAGTTCGATTGGACCAAAGGATTACAACAGAAAAAATAGAAACAAACCCTCCATAGCTATAAGAACCAAGGTATACAGTTTCGAATAAAATCGCCCGTACCGGTCCTTCAGTTAACCAGTACACAAACCGCCCGTTACATATATATATATAAGGCGACGCAACGTCATCTTTTATAAAAATATTTTATATATAAAAAAAATCTTTTATATAAAAAAAATCTTTTATATATAAAAATATTATTTATTAATATATATATATATATATACGAGGTGACATCGTCGAATTATATATATATATATATATATATATATATATATATATATATATACATACATACATACATACACCGAGCGGTATACGGAATGGTATACCGCTCAATATACAATATTGTACCGTACCGAAGGAATGTTGAAACGCCAGTACGGTACGAAATTTCAAACCTTGATAAGAACTACAGCTAAGAGACAAAAAAAGGTAAATTGTTTGAACAGGAGTCTAGAGCATGTTTCAGTTTTAGTCAGGGTGAATGATGCAGCCAAGCATGCACCCAAGGGTGTAGATCTAGTTCAAATAAGGCCAGATTGAATTTAAGTGTACTTTAGAACAAGGTTTGAAATATCGTACCATACCGGCGTTTCGACATACGCTCGGCATGATATGATATAGTATACCGAGCAGTATACCGTTCAATATATATATATATATATATATATTTATTTATTTATTTATTTTATTTATTTATTTATATTTATATATATACATATATATATATATATAATTCGGCAGCGTCGCCTCTCTCTTCTCCCCAGGGCGACGTTGCCTCATTTATATATATATATAAGATTTTTTATATATATAATATTTTTATAAAAGGCGAAGGCGACGTCGCCTTTAAAATATTTTTTTTTTCCTTTTTCGACAACGTCACCGAGGCAACGCGACGTCGCCCTTAAAACATATATACATATATATACATATATACATATATATATATATATACATATATATATACCGCCCGGTAATAGGTGATCCGTGTACCGATCAACTGGCGGACCGATACGTGCGGTATTATTCGAAATTACATACCTTGCTTTAGAATTGAATTAAGTAATAGAAAGATTAGTTTTTTCCTTCTCTTTCAATTATTCTCAAGCTTTCTGTTTTCATTTTTTGAGGTATTTTAGAGATAGGTTAGAAGTTCACAGGTGGCTCAAAGTACAAGGCACACCCTTTTCTCTATGCAACACCAAGTAAGTCCAGTCAAAAAGAAATTTTATCAAGCAGAATGCACAAGTAAAGGAATAGGACAAAAATTATCCAGTTGCATGGCGATAAATTTCCTACAGAACTCATAAGCTGTAGGTTAGATACTTGCTAGTAATATACAGAATGATAACAGACTGAATCCACAATGGAAAGCAGTTTATTTTGGAAATATACCATAATGCATAAGTTCAAATTCAAGTTTATTCTGTGTGAAAAACAGACCCCTATCTCTATTTTTTTACAGTTTTAACAACTGTCCTTTTTTCTTTTACTTTCCTCTCACGCTCCTCTCACTCTGTCCCTTTCTTTCTCTCTTTCACATATTTCTCTCTTACCTCCTCCTCCTCTTCCCCATCCCTCCTGCCCCGCTCTATCGCCACCTCGCTACCTCATATGAATCGTTACTTCCTCCTCTGCCACCAGAATGCCTCCACCACACCTCCTCCTCCCCCTCCAATCCTGTCTTTTCCTCCTCCGCCAGTCCTCCTCTTCCTCCTTTCCCCCTCTATCTTCTCTCCCTCTTTCTCTTGGTCCAGACAATACTGATCCATGGTACATTGGTCCATACCAAAATCATAATAGTCCAAACACCAACTGATATCAACACCAAATCTGATTTTTTTTCTCAAATAATTATTAAAAACATTGGACACCAAGGCAAACGTCAGGGATAATTCTCAAGAAAACTCTTCTTTTATGTTGTTTTTTCTGATTATAGAGATGAATATATGATTGGATTGACTGTTCATATGTTGTTTGTAATAAGCATCAATGATTAATGAAATATAACAAGATCACCTTATATCATTTATTATACCTTCTTGCTATCTTCTCTTATTATAATGCTGAAAAATAATATTATTCATGATAAATAGATTAGAGCACTAGTTAATTAATTATCATTTATCATGAATCATAACACATAAAACATATTCGAGTGCTAAATAAATGTCTGTCTTTATCCCATGATATTGCATATTTTAAGTATTATATGTCCAACAAATGCCATATCATATCTTATTTCTGCAGGTTTTGAAATATCAATGTTCCCATTTCACTGTGTCTTCTATCCATAGACATGCTCCGTAAAGGCCAATAAATGGAGAAAGAAATTTGATAAACTAACATAGGAAAGAGGGATTTGAAGAGAAAAATTTTAATGACAAATGCTAAACAAAAAAAAGCTCCTATACATAAGATTATAAAATAACTTAAATTCATGGATCATTAGCTTATTTTGTAACTTTTGTTGAACTAAACATCGCATGCAAAGAATACTATCTATGACTTGAGGTATAAACCATTGAAATTAGTCCACAGGATTCTATAGACCAACTAATGATTTCCCTCTGTCCATCTGAAGATATTATGGCTTTTACAATGCCCTAAGTTCACCATTATCAAGATAGACATGGCATTCATAAACCCTATAGAAACAAAAAAACATAGGAACTGATTAGAAAAGTAGAGATCTGCAAAAGCATAACTCATAACCATTACTTAAACCCTAAATTTGCAAGAAGCAATTACCTTAACAGGTATATTATGGTATTTGGTGTCAACATCATAAACTCGAATCCTGCAATGTAATATATTTAGGAAGAACAGATAATAGACATGTTTGGAAAAGATACAGAATATGATAAGAGGCTTACACCAATGGTTGAACAATCTCAAACTGATAGTTGATAGTAAATTTTGTGATCCAAGCAGGACTCAGACTATTCATTATTACTTCTGTACGCCCAAGTTCTTCAAGCATTCCATCTCTTTTTTTGGAATAGAGAACAACCATTGGATCGCTCTAACAGATATCAAACTAAAATCATCAACAAAATCTTGATTACAAAGCACAACATTACTACTACAGTTATATTTATTTATAAAAAATCAAGTTGTTCTAAATATACAAAAGCCGAAAAAACAAATTGAAGAAAATGACTTAGAGTAAACATAGGATAAATTGTTCCCAAAGTTTGTCACTCTGTTCACTGCATTTTATTAACATGTTTGGTAAGCATCTTGCTTCACAAAGAAAGATAAACTATGAAACAATAAGACTCAGATGGTAACACCTCAGTTTAATCCCACAATGAAAATGGGAGGAGGGTTGAGTTGATTTATAGGGTTAGATGGCCTAATACACTAACTTGGGCTTAAGTATTTATTACCAATGCTTGATGCCTGATCAAATTACTGGCTATTTATCACAGCCTGGCTAAGGTGAGAAGGCAAGATTAGTTCTTCTAGAAATTCAAGTACTCAGAGAAAAGAAATCTCAGCAAAGAACAAACAGTAACTACCCTTCACGGAAGAGTTCTAAGTTTAGAAGTCAAACATACTGCCTTGGTGACCGACCATTGTGCATATGCATGTATGTCAAGTAGTGAAACAGATGTATCTGCTACCAGATAAACATCATTAATAATCATGTTTTTTCCTATCTTAGACTCCATGCCCAGCAAAACTTCAATCATAATGGTCATCAGATTAAAAATATTGTAGCGATTATCATGGTCAGAATTAGTTATTTCAATTAGAGACACTAAAGCATACAGGAAAACTGAGAGCTTGATAAATAGATAAAACCCAATTTAATAAACACAGATTGTACATAACCATGCTGAAAGAAGCTAGTGGTATGTTCAATTTCTTTAGTAATATAATTCAGCTAAATTCATCTGAGCATTGCACCAAATTTAAAAGAATATTCCAGGTTCAAAAACCTATTTTTATAACACTAGGCTCAAGCATTCTCAGTGCACCTGGAGTTAAAACACACTATTCTTCAGATTAAGATATAGAATATAATGCACTTTGTCAATTCTTGCTGAAGAAATGAAAAAAGAAAAGGTCTGTCTCATGTATGAATGCAAAAGATATATGCAGTTCAATATATCAAGGGTTAATGAATGCATACGGATGATGTGGAAAGAAATGATAAGAAAATAAAGAGATACACACTGTATTAAAAATATTGAAGCACCAAAGTATATCATCCATCTGTCCCATTGTAGTGCACATCATGCAACAAAGCACAAACTCTCAGAAAACTTTAACTAAGGAGAGTTGGTAAGCGACTGGCGCACTTCCACAAGGGTTTATCAGGATAAGGTACATCAGATGCTAACCTATAAAGATGGTCTGAGGCAAGGGCAAGGGCAAGGGCAAGGGCAAGAGCAAGGGCAGAGCAAGTTCATAGGATTAAGTTAGATAATCCGAATGTTAATCCAATTGAAGGATTTGGCACTCCATACCACATTAAGTATTCAATTCATTAATCGAATGGATGTAACTCAACTATAGGCAAGCATGTTAAAATAAGTAGCAATGAGACTCAATTGATTAAAGCATGTTCTTAAATGTTTTAGCCTGGGCTTAGAATTGCTAAGTTCCAAACAAATCTGCATCACCCAGTAGATCATTGTATGGGTCAATTTGACAAGAAGTAACCACAAGGGAACAATAAGTAGCAAAATTACCACATGCATGAAAGGAGCTCAATTGTTGTTATTCTATGCCAAACCAAGTAGACTATCGTGTAGATGCAAATCCAATAACTAAACCATGAGTGAACAATTAATTACAAAAGAACTACATTGAGAAGGTATGTTTCTATTGAATGGTTTAGGTTTGGGTTTGCAATTGTCAGACTCCAAACAAGTTTGGTTTGGTTAAATGCCTTATGTTTTCTTCTTAGGTACATACATCAAATTGATTAGAAATTATGCTTATTACTTATAGTTATAGTCAAAGGTCAAACTAGGAAACAAACATAAGATATATTATTATATGTACATTGATTTATACCCACTTTAATCCTTATGGTAAAAGTTCCAAAAAGGACCAAATCAAATGACTTAAATGAAAAAACTTTTAAAGATTTTGTAGCCATTTGATTCCTCTATTAGTGAAGATTTGATATTTTCTGAGGGAAATTTTAGAAGACTTCTTTTAGGGAAAAAAAAAAAGTTGATAGCTACTAGAGAGGGTCATGGCTTGAATGATGCAGGAAAAGACAGTGTTTCTTGATGCTCATTGGCCTTACTAAATTTTCCCTTTTATCCGCGAATCTGTCTTTTTTCCATTCTAATCTTCTACAACAATTCCTGTCTTTCTCGTATCTATTTTTGTCTTTTATCCATGCATTTCAATATAACTGTTATAAGTTTACAAACTATATGCTGCTACCCATATTCGAATGAATCACAAATCAGAGTGCTCCGTTTGCATAGTCTCAAGCCTTTTCCTTAGTATTCGATCTTAATCTGCATCTGGCTTTTAGAAGACAAGTTTGCTTGAAGCATCATTACAATCAGCGAATGACATATTTTCAGAAGACTAGTTTTACAAAAGTTTGTCTTGGGAATAAAAATAGAATGAAATATAACAACAAAATTGCATCATCAAGACCACGAGTTCAGTCAGTAACAAGCATTGGCCAACTTTAGCAGAGTAAAAAATCTTTAACAAAATGCTCAGGAATCAATGGTTCATGAAGATGAATCACAGTGATGCTGCATCATAAATTCCTTTTAACTGCAAAATGCACATTTTCCATGATGTGAACCATAGGGTTTACAGCTGTAATAATTATGTAACATTACAGCTAGCTTTAGTTCAATTGCAAGTTTATCGGGTATCTTCCCTTTTTGTCAAGATCTGCAAATGTCCAATCCCATCATAAACAAGACCAAAAAGTTATTGTCAATACATCATTTTTTGCTAATTGGACAAAGGGAAAGGTAGGGACAGAATGATCACTCAAACGTAAATGTGACGCTAAATGATACACCAGGAAAAGTACAAAACTACAAAGAGCCATCCTTCAATGTGGATAGGAATATCAAAATATAATTAATAAAGATATGGTCAATTTTCCGAACATACCTTGGAGAGAACATCAAGGTTGCGCAATTTTGAAGCAGAAAATGACAACTAGAAAAAGGAACCCATGTTAAGATCAATAAACTGACAATCAAAACAAATTTAATTCAGATCCAAATAATGAGAAAATAACAGCCAACCAAATGGAGCAGTATAACCAACAACAAATTTATCAGCAACTAAAAAAACTAAGGAATAATAACAGACTACCCGATTGGCCCTTGCAGTCTAATATTTATAAGGTTACTTGGTAATGCTGAAGGCACCAAGCAAGATTTTAAATACTGGGCATACTGCTCCTTATATGGGCCTGTATTTAGCAGTCCAAATGGGAACCTTCATGTGGAGCAGACCAGACGAGACCAGACCAAACAGGACAATATCCCGACCATACCTCTCTGTTCTCCCATCTTCTCTCTTGCTAGGCAGTATTGATATGTATATGTAGACCAGTTAAGCCGCAGCCAGAACTGACAGCAGCCGAAGGTTGTAAACATTGACAACACATATATCATAACTATCATATGGCTGATTGCAGTGTATTTATCCATTATAAGAGCTCCCAGATCAGCTCCCAGTTCACCTTTCATGTTACGCAACTACTTTAAGCAATTCATGTCAGTGCCACTAATTTCATATAATTGTGGAAAGCTAAAAAGAGATGGTCACAGAGGAAAAAAAACTATAAAATGAATCATGGATGAATCAACAACCTGGTACAGAAAATCCACAATAATTTTATCTGTTGGTAAGGGGCAAAAGCATGACAGTTCTATCTCTAATATAAATATGAGTAAATCTTCTCAACCAATTGTCAAGAATAACTCCAGAAGGTAACTGAAACAGGGAGAACAACCAAGTTCTTTTTTATTATTTCCTATTTATTTTTTGTTTTCTCAATTATAGAATGAAAAATGAAAACACGATTGAGGATTAAACAACATAATTTAACGTATTGTTTGCCTTACTAGTCTATACCGATGTACTGACCAACCATTGGTACAATACGTACTGAACCGTACTAATATACAACATATGGTATGATAGGGTATACCAATAAACTAGTATATATCGCATGTACCGGTCCCCTATTGAACAAGTGCATACCGCCCAAACCAAACGGTATGCTACGGTATAGCGAACCTTATTTTAAGGTCCCCTCTCAATGAATACTCATACAATTAATTACAATATCAATGTTGGAACACAAATGCAGATTCAAAAATGCCCTAGTCAAAAAGTGCTTCTGTTACCCCAAAACAAGGTAAATAAAATAACATAATCAATACCATAATTAAAATACAATCAAACTGGTATGTACCAACAGGTATTTATTAATCTAACCAAGCACCAATAATGGTTCATACAACTTCAATTAGCAAAGTTTCACATACATTCCGTAGGATCTCCCCATCATCATCATCTTTGTAACAATTAGGGTAGAGGATGAGAATCTCTTGCTAGTCATAATTTACCACTTGGTAAGGATTTGTAACAAATATTTATATATTAAATCATTTGATAAAAGCAATTCATCGCGCCACTAATATAATGAATTCCATGATCTCTTATTTACTAAGCATAAATCTTTTATTTTTATGTAGCCCCTGTAGCCCATCACCTTTTTCTTTTGGTATGGTGTTGCATATGTTTTGTAGTCAAAAATAGATTATATGCAGAGTAAGGTTGTGTACATCCTAACCTTCTCTACATCCTATATTGGTCATAAGTCCATTGAACACGTCCTTCCTTTTATGGAATATCTTTCAATGATAAAATTAATAATCACATTCTTACATATACTTCTCTACAAACATTCCAAGTTAAAGTTTTTGGTGAATCTCCAAATAAAACTCCTTGTTGGTTTAATTCAAATATGACCCTTGATTTTTTTTTTCTCTTTTAACGTAAGTAAGCATCAACCTAGCAGATGAAAAATACAAAACTTAAACTCTCCATTACATCCAAAATTAATTTCCTCTCATGAATTCTTATTGAATACATCAACAACTATAACTTCTAAATAGGAAAAGAGAAGTCCTGGCCTCGAGAGAAGCTCCTACTCTGAAATGTACCAAGCACAAGAGACTCAATGATCTGGCACTTAATCTTTAGCACATTATGTTCCTAGATTACTTTTAAGTTTTAATTTGATAATCATGTTTATCATGAAACAACATATAAATCAAACCCTGAGGTTTTTGTTAGAATTTCCTAATGCCTTTATCATAGTTGGCAGAATAAAAAATTTTCCATTCATAGCTTAAATTAATTTTTGAGATGCCAATAGTCTGAAATTTATCCATGCCTAAAGCAATTACCCATTTAAAATCTACATAAGTACCAACGGCTTCATCTTTCCAGTTTTGCCTGCTTATCATTTATGCACCAGCCTTATTTGACTAAGAGTCAGATTTCACCTATGGTCCACCATTATCATCTAAGTCGAAGATGTCCTTCAGACCATCCAAACCTACTTTTCAATCACGCACGTTGGATAGACCATTTTTTAGCCAATACAAATGATTTGAATGCTCAGGCTTGCTGCAACTTGTCTCAGTGTATATTGCTGCTGGTACATTCTGTAGGTATAAGAATCCATGGCGTTTATACTGTCTGCCAATACTTGAGGTTAATTCCAGCAGGTTCTTCAAACCTTAATCTTGCTATTTCTTTCCCCAAACGAAGAGTGGATAAAAGGTTAATTTATTAACCTAATTGAAAGTTCCCAAGAGACAAGTACTCGGACCATCAATCACAATTTCAATGTCGGAACACACTGTGAGTTCAAGAATTTCCACCACAGTGAAAAGCCGCTTGCCTCTCACCCCAAAAGAAAGAAAATGATATAAACCGAACGAAGGCCCCACCTCCATGGGATCCGATCTTTAGCAAGGGTTTCGTGTAGAATCGGCACGACGAGGGTCGGGTCAAGATGCAAGAAAACGAATCGAATCCTAGGGTTTGGCGAGGTCAGAATTTAAGAGGTGGTTTCTCACCTTCGACGGCCCCCGGGGGTAGAGTCGGCGTAATGAGGGTCGGGTCAAGATCCAATAAAACGAATCGAAGCCTACGATTTCAGGGGTGGATTCTGACCTCGAGGGTGGTGAGGAGGTTGCGAAGGCACCGGGAGTAGAATCGGCACGAGGAGGGTCGGCTCAAGATCCAAGAAAACGAATCAAAGCCTAGGGTTCGGCGAGGCTAGAGTTCCGGAGGTGACATCTCACCTCGAGGGTGGTGAAGAGGCCGCGAAGGCCGCGGGAGTGGAGGAAGTATCCCACCGCGTCGTTGAGCTCCTGCGGCGCCGCCCCGGCGGCAGGCCCCCCGGAGCCGACCGCCTGTTGACCGCCCCTCACGTCGGAGAAGCACCCGCCCATCGATCGATTCCTCCCCTGCCGCGCCTCGCTCCCTCCCTCCCTCCCTCCCCTCCACTTCCTCACCTACCTAATCCTCCCTTCGTTTCGGGCCGCGAAGCCAATCGGAGACGATCGCGCTTTATATTTAGAAAACCGGAAAACCGCGTCGACATACGCGTCTATTTCACTATTTGGGGATTCAAAACGAGGAATGGAGGAGGGTATGCGTCACATACTGTAATATTCGTGCGATGATCGAACGGGCTCCTGATCCAAAGGATATATCTTGATAGAGGATGATTTGGAGGTCAATCAAAAGAATAAATTGGTCAGGTCAATGAATTGGATGCATCGAAACCCAGTCAACGCCGTCCACTCTGCACAAAGGAACGGAAATTACAGAGAAACTACGCATTTGAGTTAATTGATTGACCGTGATCGATTTGGTGTCATTGTTTAAGATGTTAGTTCTTTTTGTTTTCTCTTTTGATGGATAATGGGACCAAAAGTCTAAGCCCTATTTTTTCGAAGAAAAAAAAATTATTTTCTAAAGTATAAACTCTCAATCAAACACATGATCTAAAGATACGTAAAATATCTTTATACCAGTGGTACCCGATATATCTCAAAGTATAATAAAATATCTTTGTCTCGATGGCACCTGACGTATCTCAAAGTATAATGATGTATTCATCCAGAGCAAAAAAAAATTATATGAAATATGAAATGTATCTTCTTTGTAATAAATCTCATTTCGATATATGTCAACTTAACATAAAAAAATCAAGTAAACTAAATCATCTCAAGTGATATATTTACTTGATATCTTGTTTATGTATAATTTATTCACCCATAACAAAAAGATATCTAAAGCATATGATGCATGATGCATCCATCTAGAACAAAAAGATATTTAAACCACCTAATATTTTTCATAGTATCTCGTATCGTTATGGTTGTGTTTAATGTAACTTAAATTATCTTATTTGTATATTATGCATTCACTAAGGACAGAAATACAGTTAAAAGTGCAACTTTGGTGATACATCTAAAGTATTAGTTATTTTTGGCCAATTAAGACTCTAAATATAAATTTTAATCAATATCTACTAAATATACTCAATTATCAAAGACAACAAAGAGCGTATTGTAAATCGTGGGATAATACATACAAATATCTTTTACCCTGAATCGAAACAGTGAAATAAATATGAGATACAAAAAATTGGATTTCTCTCTTTCAAACATGATAGTTTTATAAATATTGGATCAATTTTGTTAAATTAAATTAATGATCAAACTTGATTAAAATCTTATGTGTCGGCTTTGATAGGAAAATTATATATATATATATATATATATATATATATATATATATATATATATATATATATCACTAACTTAGAAAAATTTCTTTGGTTTTTAGATCATATCT
Source organism: Musa acuminata AAA Group (assembly GCF_036884655.1). NCBI lineage: Eukaryota > Viridiplantae > Streptophyta > Magnoliopsida > Zingiberales > Musaceae > Musa > Musa acuminata. The sequence continues at coordinate 5,825,765 of NC_088331.1, read as the reverse complement.
CCAAATAAGAGGTAAGCAAAAATGATTAGCTACCTTGTGTTTTATCCCTTAATCGAGTTAAAGAAGACGATCGAAGATACCTCAATTCATAAAAAGTAGTCAAATGAAAAGTATTCGAAGATACCTCCAAATAAGATCGTGTTTTTAGATCTCATGTGTCGGCTTTGATAGGAAAATTATATACCTCAATTCATAAAAAGTATAGTCAAATGAAAATGGTATAGAATAATGTATTGTTGGACTCGGTTATTATTTCTGGGTTTCCATAATTGATATTTTTGGAGAAAAACGAATTTAAGTATATAAAATATTTCTATTTAAAGGAAAAAATGTTAAGAGCACTCAAAATATTCTACTTATTATTAGGGTTGACAGATATTTTTGAATTCCTAAATTTGGCAACCTTGAGAGAATGAGGAACTCAGATATGGAAAGATAAAGAATCTTCAAAATCTTAAAAATACATCGTGTATTTGTGCGTGTTCAGTGAGAAACATTGTTAAACTTGATGTTCTTTGCCTGTGATGTGAGAATGATCATGTGGATTTGGTGTCTAAAAGACGATACTTGAGAGACCCCTTAGCCAAAAACTAGAGAGAAAAGAAATGCCATGTTTTGAATGCCTGTATCACGACAGCAACCATGGCTGGAACGCATGAATCAATAAGACTAATATCGAAGATGAAGTGTCAGGCGTGCAGTAGGAATCAAACATAGAGGTAAAGACAGAGATGAACGAGAATATTAATATGAATTTAATTCAAGAATATTTTAATTCATACGTTCGGCAAATCCTTATGAGGAATGCTTCTTCCCTCTAACAGAAGAGAAGATTCATTCTACAGCTCAAAAGACCTGGATATCTCTTCTGCTGCCATTAGTCACTTTTGACAGCCAATAGACACATTAATACGATAGGATTCTTGCACTGCTCGCTTCCATAAGGTGGGATTCTTATGCTGACTGCAGCTCTCGGTCATTCCCAGGAACTGAATTGATAGAGAGTGACAACCTTTCCAAGTTGCTGGGGATATCATCTTTCTCCATCTCCGGCTGCGCCATGCTCCTGATGAACTCGGTAAACAGCGGCCAGTGATCCGGAGAGAAGAACTCAGCACCCATCCTATGATAAGTGAACGAATCCAACGTCGATTTCTCAGCTAAAACATTCTCCTTGATCTTAGTAAAGCCAGCGGTGCCGACCCGGACGAGGGAAGAGTTCTCGCCGGCGACCTTCACCCCATGCCTCTTGCACGTCCCCATTACCTGAGATAGTAGTGACTGCGGGCAGGACCGGACACCCTGAGGCTGCTCCCCGTCCGTGAGGTCCATGCCCGGGATGATCATGGTGCAGGAATGCTTCGCGAAGATTTTAGCCACATCCTCGTACCCGTCTCTGCCGTCAGTGTTATAGAACCCGGCCGTCAGCTGAGACGGGCGCGACCGAGTGTCGTGCCAACAATGCAGAAGTGGAACCTTGGCCGAGAGCGCGACAGGCAAATCACCAAATACTTCTGACGCGACCGAGAGCAGGCCGTCACCGTGAGACAGGAGCTTGCCGGTGTACCAGGAGAGGAAGAATTGCCCGTAGGGTGTCTCCCAGGAGCCGCCATGGTCCTTGAAAAAGTTGCCGAAGTCCGGAGACTGGTTGTACCCAGGGGCATCGTGAGGACCAGAGAGGCCCCATAATGGGCTGCCGGTTTCCTCCGCGTGTCGTTTGAGATCGGCAAGCATGTATTTGTCATAACACTGGAATTCTCCTACACCGGTGAAACGATTGCTTCCAGTGGGAGGAAACGAAGGGTAACGGAGCTCGCCATTTGGCCCGAGACCGATCGTGATATCCTGAGGAAGAAAGACTCCATTTTTTTATCGGTATTTGAGCGTCTGATAAGGAAGGAAACGAAGAAAAGAGGCAGCTTGACTCACCGTAATGACGGAACCAAAGAAGTCAGCGAAGGCGAGGCGGAAGCTCCGGAAGAACTCCTCGTAGGCTTCCATCGGGGTCCTGCCGTCGAGGACAGGGAGGTCGTCGACAGCGAAGGAGAGGCAGTCGGCACGGCGGCGGCCGGCGCGGTCAGTGAATAGGATGTCGGGGTCTGTAGCGGCGGCGGAGTCGACCGATTTGGGGAGGGGGAGGCGAGGGCGGCGGTGGCAGTGGAGGTGGAGGGAGACGCGGAGGCGAAGGCCGGCGTCGCGCGCCATGGCGGCGACGGCGAGGTAGGAGGACCAGTCGCCGGAGTCCATCGCCACGCCCCAGGAGATGGGGAGTTCGACTCCATCAACGCCGAGGAGGGCGAGGGCGCGGAGACCGGCGGCGATGGCCTTGCCGTGGTTGACGACGTTGCCGTCGGAGACCACGTCCAAGGGCAGACCCACGTAGAGCCGACCCGGACCGGCCTGAACCAAAAATTAAACCACACCATTAATTACATTTAAAAACAATGAGAATAATCCGAACCGTTCGTTTCCTTCATTTATCATGATAAGGACACTCATCACCGTAGAAATAGAAATTGCACACGTAACCCATAAACACTTCAAATACGATATTTTTCGCAGAAAAACACAAAAACATTAAACAAAATTGAATATTATTAATATCATACATAAAAGAAACCACAACCAGCTTCAGAAAAGGTCAGATCTTGATCAAATCACAAAGCAGAAACTGCACATGTAATTCTGAGAATTTCCTGATTAATTTTCATTTTATAGCATAATTTATCTCTCAAAATAATTAGAATATGATTATTTTTTACCAAAAAATTGGACAGGAAAAAAAAAATGTAATTAAATTCTTAAAAATTATATAATATTAACCAAAAAAAAAAAAAAAAACAGATCTACCTCAAACACCAAGCGATAAATAGGAAGTCTTAGGGTTGTGTAGAAACAGAGTCGCAATTGCCAGCCAGAAAGATCAAAACAAGGATTTTAGCTGCATATACCTTATCCTTTCTGGGCGGCGATGCTTTCTCTTCCACGACCACCTCCGACCGAATGGCTCCTTGGCGGGCCACCTGAATCGACCGCTTCCTCCATGCCACGCTCGCGGGCGCCTCGAACCCGATCCTGCTGGTCCCGGATCCGCCCCTGACCGAGCTCCCGAACCCTAGGCTCCGGGCGGGGAACGCGTTCGGCTTCGCAACCGCTGCTGCTTGTTTCGCCATCAATCCTGCCTCCATCCTCTCAAATTATAGAAGATGTACACACCAAAAGCGATAATTATATTAGAATGAGAAGAACAAGAGGAGGAGGAGGAGGAGGAGGAGGAGTCGGTCGATTGAGCTGCTTCTGCTGGGATTTGGGGATGGTTTGATTTCAGAAGGGAGGAGGGAGGCACTTATATAGGGGAGAGGGAGGCGAAGATTAGAATGCAGGCCGAAAAGGTCGTGCCACGTCTTCACGCTCATCTACAGCCGCAAAATAAACGGAACCTCGGTGCTCAATGTTCCAAATTTCTGTGGGTTCGTCTTCCTCATCCACAAATCCCGTTTTCGTTATGCCAAATGTCGCATATGCCCCCACCGCGAAGTCCCCTTCTCTATGGAAAGTGGCGGGGCTTTCTGGTCATTCTCTTCAACTTTATGGGTATTAGCGCTGAGGATAGGGGAAGCGGGAGCTTCAGGAAGCCTGATGGTTCTCAACACCGTACAGCGATATCCAACCGATGCCAATCGGACGCGCGGGTTCGTATGATCCGGTAGGGCAGACGGTGGGGAGAACCCGCAGGATGGCGCGGAGCGGGGCGCGCGGGTGCTCCGACGGAAGCGGCGCAGGTTGACCGATTCGTTCTCCTCCTTACTCGGTCCACCAAGGAGTCCCATTCCAGCCAAGTGTACGGAAAGATCGATTCCCAGATCGAACAACTTACTGTTCTTGCCGAGACGAAAAATTACGTGAATGGCCGGTGAGAAGGAGGGGAAGACAAGTGCGACTTCTCCTCTTCCTCCATGTGGGGAGGTGGACGTGTCGGTGGCATCTCACTCGCGCAATTCGAGGTAGGACTCGGTAGGGAACTGTTCGTGATGCATCCACGGCATTTTGCACAGCAAATTTGGTCGTCCGTATTAGGGTTGCTTCCCTCTTCATGGTTGGCATTTTGATCATCGAGTTTGGTGATTTGGTTCAGGCGTACAAGTTATCCACATAACAAGTGGTGCCAAAACCCTCGTCGTCCAATCTGATGCAGAATCATCAACGACAAACACTTCAGTTTGCGTGTGGTGTGAGGGAAAACCATACTTCCTATCATTCCAAGATTTTGTTGTTTTCTGTGTCATATTAGAATGTGATGGTTCTTTAAAATCTATGTATCTTAAGAAACACTATTATTTCTCTGATGAACACATGAAATGATATGACAAGGATTCATACATTAGACCTGAGATAAGGGACATGATCGAGTGTTGTTCCTAGGAATGTGAACGTAACATCAGACATCTAATAGAGATGCAGTCACTTACAAATTTTGCAAAAAAGTATTGGATGTCTCACAATTGTTGGGGTAAACATTTAGCTCAGTTTACTTTTTTGATTCTACATTGTATTCCCATACTGAAATTGCATGCGCAAATTTCTATTTTAGTGAAAAAAATATTATAGTGGGTAGTAGGAATCAGATCATAGAGTTGCTTCTTTAGGTCATGGCAAAAATTCCAATATAAATGTTCTCATAATTCCCTTAATATAGAAATTATATCATGATTGGAACTCAAAAACTTTCATTCATATATTTTGGTCAAGCTGTCATACATAGCTTATTGATGGTGTCGAAAGATTGTTCAGACCAAGATACTAAAAAGAACAGAAAAAACACAGGAAAAAAAGAAAGAAAGCCTAATAATTCACTTATCAAATGATTACTGTAATGCATGTTCGACACACTTAAATATGAACAACATAAACAGAATTGGAGAAATATATAACTAGACATTATCAAAAGAACAAACAATGGCTAAATATAACGTCAAATAGAATAATAGTCAGGTGGAGAACTCAGAGGATGAAGTGCAACTCAAAGTCTTCAGAAGCATGACAAACACAAGTTCGAGGAAGTTGGATGAAGCATCTCTTGCATTTTATGGTGAATTCGTTCGATTAGAGACCTTTCAACTGACCAACTAAGCCAGAAAATCCAATCCATTTCTCCAACGCGCTTGCCAATGATACAAAGGCCAATTTGGAATACTCGACGTCCTGATCACCTACTGCAAGAAGAGAGTACATAGAGGCTTGGTCAAATAGCAGATGAAGAAAGATATTTGGACAGGGTGAAGTTAGTATAAGGCTGCATTAACTGACCCGACGAAAACAAAGATGCCAAGGAAGAATTGAAATTGTCCACCTCAATTTTCTCTTCAGGGCTGGTGCTTAGCTGCCAAGCGGCCCAAACCAATAGAATGGTGAGATTAAAGCAAGCAGGATGTTCAAATAAAGACTCAGAATGCATAATACTGATTGCATCTCAAGTGACAACCTTAGCAAAAGCTGCATTTACATTTTGCACCCAGTCAGCATTAGTGCTTGGCCCCAGGAGAGAACTTGCTGCAGTAAGATCATTATTCTCGATAGCTTGGCCCACTTTGCTCAACTTGTAGATTAGTTCTTGCAGATAACCTGTAAATTGCAATGAACTTGTCAGCTAAAAGAATTAGCATTCACTCTTTCCTAGTACTTTATAATGGAAAATATATATTGCAAACTTTCCAAAGCACAACTCTCGAATCAGGTATCAAGAAAGCAGAGAAAATAAGTAGATGATTATGGATATTTTATGCATCATGTGCATCTTAGGAAATTCTTGAGCTAACCAAGAAAGAAAATATTACAGCGGACCATTCTAGATCTTTCTTCCATAATTTTTGGGATCTTTCTTTCATATTATTTTGTGTGCTTGATATCAATTTAATTCAATATAACCAACAGAAGATTTGACCAATACCCAGAAAGTATCCATGTCAAAATAAAGCTTTTCAAAGAGATTAATAGAGTGGAAAACAGACATATACCAGGTCAATAAAAAAAAGAAAAAATATGAATCGCTAATAAATAGAACCTAATCGAGTGAACTTAGGATGATCTAATTTATACAGAAGTTTACTAGATCAGCAGATCCTTAAGAAGCCCATTCTTGAACTGGGCATTTGTATCCAAACTGTGGAGAAAATTCATCTCCCCCTGGTAATGACTTTCCGCGGAGGTAATTACAACTTACATTGCCAAACAATGGCAAATACAGAAGTATGAAATGAATAATAGAGAACATCAATTTGACCTACCACTTAAAGATTAACTCACCTCTGTGGATCAATCATCATAAACAAGATTCATATGTATATGAGACAAGCTTCATGCTGTAACTGCATATGAAGCGCAATGGCCTTTTTGACCCCCATTGAACTAAATTACTAACCATTTTGCGCTTTTTGATACTAACCAATCTTTGTTTCCTTTGAAAAAGAAGTTAATCAATATCTTGACCAGTAATGACATTTCAAATAATGGTAGATCATTGCAACAACAAAAAAAAAACCCAAATTCGACAAACCAGACGTTCAAGATTGCAATGCAATTTCCAAAATTGTTGCATCTTTGAACTAGAATCATGAATGTGGTCGTACAGCCACCTAGAATTAACATACATCACACAAACCATTTCATCAGCGACAGTGGATCCAAACCAGCACAACAAAAATACCACATACGATTTAAGACGTCGCTAGATCCTCCGAAGAGGTTGAATTGGACATGGAGAAGAAAGCTCACCTTTTTCCTTGTCGGAGGAGATGATGACGCCCTGTCTCTCGAGCCTCTTCTTCCGGTCCTTCTTCACCCTCTCCAGGAGCTCCTCGTCGTCGTCCGCCTCCAAGATGGCGGCGGAGGCGGGCCTGGCGAGGGAGAGAGTGAGGGCGGCGAAGCAGGCGGCGAGGCCTTCCCGCCTCCCTAGAGTGACAGCCGCACCGGGCGCGGTTGACGCATTCTTGCATGGCAACGGCACGACACCCCTAGTTGCCGTAGTCGTTACAGCAGCAATCGTCGTGGCCATTGGCAGCGATCGTAATGGTGGAAGAAATGCTGATGCTGACTTCAGCTAGGGTTTGCTTCCCCTCCATCAAATTGGTGGCATTACGGGTGGAAGAGGTGAGCACTGCAATCTGCTCCTTATCCGAACCGGTGGCCACTCAATTGGAGCTCAAATTGGCCGGAGTTAAAATTATTATTATTATTATTATTGTTATTTCAGCCTATTTTACTCATAAGATCGTCACCATATATGTCAATTATATTTATAAAATAATTTTAAAATTTATCGAAAATTGTCAAATCGATTTTTTAACGATTGGATATGACAGGTTAAAAAATTTAGACAGCCTAAAAATCTAATTTCTATTTGTAAATATAAGACTACCAAACTAAATAGAGATTTCTCCATGTGAAATTTAAGACACAATCAGTCCTAAGAAAATCTCAAATATTTGAGCTGATTTATAATCTCAGTGAAGTCAAATAATTATCAAATCTGGTAGCTCTTTCTAGGATTAGTGATGCCACTACAAAAGACACCCACATGTATTGTGCTCTTATCTACTCCCATCACCTGTTCAAACAGAGTCATATAAAGCTTTATGTACAGGCAATGTTGAGCTATGGACCCATCAAACATCTAATACTTCTAACATTGCAGTGACCATTTGACCTTGGCATCTGCTACCACTGCAAACATACCTACCATGTCTCTCAGGTGCCATAAAAAACGTTTGGCAATAAGAACAGATTACACATAGTAGATCATCCCAACTTCGATGAGGCTGATGTGAGGTATGCTTAAAGCCACTGCAGGGCCCCTGCAATTCTTTCTTAGGAAAGAGTAGGCGACATTGATGATAAACTTCTTCATGAATGATGAAGTCTTCCTTGCCTTTATATAAGAGTGTCCCAATATGTAGGCAACTCCTGCTTGTTTAGCCTCCACCAGTGCCAGTAGCTCCTCCTTCACCTGAGGGTCGATGTACTCTGTTTCAGGCAGCTCGAAGTGGACACGGCGCCGGCGGCTCACACTCGGTGATTCTTGTTCGTATAGTGACTGCAAGCTTTGTAGTGTTTCTGATTTGCTGCTCCTGATCATGGTAGACTCACCTGCAAGCTGATCAGCATCCCTCATCACCAATGTTGTGCCAGTCGTATCAGAAGTTCGGATAACAGCCATTCTTCCTTCCGGCGATGTGTCATAACTCCCAGAGGATGCTTCCTCGGCTTCCATCTGAATGAACTTGGCAATGCTCAATGCCAGTAGGTTCTCAAAATTTTCATCTTTTTGTACATCTTTGTAGCCATATCTAACAATGCATCTGTACATTCTATAGGCTCTGGGACCAATCCGACCAATAAGGTATCGTTCATCTGGTGGAACAAATGGGACTGGAACTGACTTCACGCAAACAAAGACGAGAACTTGATGGAAAGCAGGGAGGTTGGTTATGAAATGGGAGAAGATAGCTGGTACTCCAGTAACCAATTCTGTGTAGATGAGTCCAATTCCAGGGACACGAACAATTCCGAGGCTGGGGCCAAGTGTAAGGATCCATTTCATTGAGACCTTGTTTTGCAAGTCAAAGAGATATTTCCTTCTTGTGCCATAGTGCCACACATACATGACGACCATGAAGACAAAGGAGAGAACCAAAGGTGCCCAACCTCCCTGGGGGACTTTCATAAGTGAAGAGGAGAGATAGACTGCCTCAATACTTCCAAAAAACAAAAGAAGCAACAGTGAGAAGATGATGTTCTTTTGCCACACAAGTACCATGACAAGAGCTATTAACCATGTCGTCACAAACATGACAGTCATGCACGCTATACCTGAAATCATAAAATCAGTAGACCTAATTAGCTTTAGTCATACCTCCAATCAAAACTTCACATGAATATAAGGCAGATAAATCTTAGAATCCCTGAATAAACAATTACTGCTAATGACAATATGGGGAACCATAGAGAGTATACACCACCTTGCCCTTACAAGCAAAGAAGTTGATTTTTAAAATTGAATCATGGGCGCTGGAGCAAGGTTCACCCCCGTTAATAAGTTAAAAGTAAAAAAAATGAACATGAGATGATGCAAAAGCATGAATACCATAAGTCTCAACAGAAAACAAATTTTGATATAATATGAAAAAAAAAAACTGTTTTTAACACTTTGTAATGCTTGGCGATGGGAATAGTTGGCTTACCATAAGCATTTCCGATAAGGGTTGTGTCACGGAATCCAATTGTCACAGCAAGACAAAGTACCATGAGGATCCAATTAATTTCAGGTATGTATATCCGGCCATAAATCCATCTTGATGTATGGACAACCTTGACACGTGGGAAGCAACCCAAAGCAAGACATTGTTTGACAATTGAGAATGTCGCTGAGATAACAGCTTGACTAGCAACTATAGCAGCAAGAGTGGACACCACAAAAACTGGCCAAAAAAAAGGTTCTGCAACAAAAAAGGAACAAAAAAAGAAGAGAGGAGGACCGGTCAAGCATGAATTCTATTGAGACAATGTTCTTGAGCTATACACTTACTTACGTGGTATAGATGCATAAAAGCTGGTAGATATGTTATTGAAGTTCTTAGAAAGAAATGCTGCCTGTCCCATATATTGTAGTACTAGACAAGGGTATATAACACCGACAAATGCCACCTGAACAATAGAAGAGTTTGCCAAAGGTTCATCATATCATGATACGAGTTCACCGTTTACAATTTAAATTAAAAGCCACAAATGAATGATTAGCTGCAATTTTTACAAGCACATAAAACACAAGACTCTGCTGGACATTTGTGTAATAAAACATGCACACACAAGTCTGTTAATTTCCAGATTGCAACTGCCCAAATATCCATCTATACATATAGAATTTGCCACTCAAAATAATCAAGATCAGAATTTCCCAACTTTTCCACATGCCAAAGTATGGGATAAATAACATGGAAATAATAGATAATTTGTTAAAACCTTAAAAATCAAGATGATCATCTTTGGATATTTCTCGAGTTAATTTGTGCAGTCAATCTTTAATGTGGAGTGGCAAGCTTAATGTTTCTGTAAGTTCTTTTTTTGTGAGGACTACAATTTGCAACATGAGCATCTACCAAGTTTGTTTCTGCACAGCCAAGAAGGTGCAGTTGCTTAAGTGATGTAATTCAAGAAGACCTAAAAAAGCCAAAATGAAATCAGAAGTTCGCAGGTGAGGAAAATAAAAATGATCTTACAGTTAGTCAGTGAACATAGCAACAGCCCTCTAAATGGTTATACTAACCAGACAGACAATGCAAAGAAATTCCCAACCAAATAAGTTCAGAGATTTTCCTGCTTTTATCATCTTCACTAATTCAAATCAATAGTATCCCATTTCTTGAAATCTAAAGTAATTATGACTCTTTAATATCTTTAAATTAATCTTCCTATTCACCAGGTGCAAGCTAAAAACCCAATTACATCAACTAATCTACAAAGTAAGATTGCCACAAATAAACTTAATCAATTTAAAAAATAAGAAGAGACAAAATTCAGTCAGTTCAGTTGCTAAATTATTGATGGAATTAATCTATAACTGCAACTCTTGTACTTGAATAAATATTATCTTTGAATACCTATCAAGACTCTGAAAAATGAATATATGTTTATCATACCCTTATAGATGCTTGAGTGAAGTGGCCAAGATCTGCAAACATAGCTTCAGTACCTGCAAACATGAAAACCTAGGTGTATGAATTATGATGCTATTATGGCAAAAGAATAGAAGCTTTGATGATCTAAGTGCTGAAGTTACACACTCTCATTTACCTGTGATAGAAAGGAGAACACCCCCCAGAGAAATCCAACCATCCTTGCCTGTTTGCTGGAAGAACTTAATGATGTAGAGTGGAGAAAGAGCATGATATATCTTGGGGTTCCAGTGAATGGTATTGTACAACCCGATTACACCAATGCACAAAAGCCAAATAACAACAATAGGTGCAAACATGAACGCTACCCTCTGAGTACCCCTATGCTGCAAGGAAAAAAGGCCAACTAGCACAAGGCAAGCAACCAGTACCACCTCACCTGTATAGAAGCTAATAATTATGAGACATTTAAAAAAAGACTAAAAATTGTAATTAAAATATTAAATAATTATCCTTAGGGGTCAAACTAAGGAGCTTTATTGACATTTGGAAAAGCAACTTTAAGAAAAGCTTGCTACCCTGATTAGTTCAATATAGAGTGTCTGCCATGGCTTTGACTGGTATATGATACTATACTTACCTCCAAAGAGCATCTCCTGAATGTTTTTAGAACGCTTGACCCATGAGGTTTGGTTTTTGACAGATTATCAGAGAACCAATTAGACCCACACTGTGTGGGCTATGGCCTTCATTGGTATACGAGTCATTACCCACCTTTAAAGAGCATCTTCTAAGTACTTTCAATGGGGTCCTTGTTGTGACAATCAATACTGTGACTTGCTCAGGATAATGCTAAAACATGCAAAGCCCTTGAGCAGTATGTATCAGAAATGAATTTTGTTCTCAATCAAGTACCATTATTTTGTGACCATTCTGACCTCCCAGTTAAAAAAAAAAAAAGAATTATTTTAGGAAGCAACTATAAATCCATCCATGATGCTTAATGTTATCAAACCTAATGCATATAAGTAATAAAGTTAGCATAGGATAACACTCAAAGACATGAAAACCACATGCCAAAAACATCTTTAGAAAGATGAGTAAAAGAATTTATTGAACTCATAAACCAGATTTTGAATATCAACTATAATTCTAGATACAAATTGTTTCAAAAACTTGAATTAGAAAGGTTACTCCAAAAGAGTGAACACGTATAATGTATGGGCCTAAGTCAGAAAACTACACAAAGTTCGACTATCATTAATCTATCGATGCCATTTTACTTTTTAGATGAATATAACACCAAAGATATTGAACCATAATTTTTTTCTAAGACAACACTACAAAATGAAGCATCTTGATGCACAATGCACATGTTAATCTCCTTATTATCCAACTATCAGATATTCTGGGTTGTCTACTACAAACATCTTCTGAGATGATTGAGACTATGTTCAACAAGCTGTTTCTGATCATCACTTAAGAATACAATTTCTTACAACTTGCTACTGAGGATCACTTAACAAACTGGTATAAGGACACTTCCTTCAAAATAGCATCCCCTATAACTCCAACAGTGTGCTAGATCTAAAAGTTGCACTCTGGATTATATACAATGATAAATTACGCTGGTTTGTGTTGGAATGTGATGAAAATTAAATGCCCAAATCTAGAATGGAAAGAAACCATTACTGGAAAGAGATTGTAAATGCAGAGTCAGCAAACTTTGTCAACGGTATGATGAAAAATTCTGTGAGCAACCAAAGCCTACCATCATGTAGTTCCTTGGCACGAACTTGTAACCCAGAAATAGATGATAAAACTGCAAAGTGATCAATAAAAGAAAAGTGTCATTGCTTATACAAAAGAGAAGTAACAGATAAAATTCATCATGTACTAACAATTAAAATAGACATTATAAACGATGTACCAGAAATTGCTGGTGTAAGGACACCATCACCTATCACCATGCAGGCACCAAACAGCACTATAAGAAGTAAACAAGTTCTCAGCTTTTTATGCCTCTCAAGAAATCTTTTCAGTGGAGAAGTAATCACACTTCGGGGGCCATTTCGGTAATAAGTGGAGAGCTCCTCATCAGCTGCTTGCTGATTAGGAAGCAAACTCAATTTGGCATGTCTGCAGAGTAGGGAGTACAAAGCAAATGTTCCACCTGCAAACAATTTCAAAACTTTTCAATACAGGTCCAAAGAAAAAGAAGGGAATAGAAATATTCCAGTCATACCTTCACCATTATCATCAGCGCTCAAGACAATGACAACATACTTCAGCAATGGGATCAGAGTTAATGTCCAGAATATCAAGGAAAACAGACCAAATACCGTCTGCTCATTTTGATATTTGTACATTTTCCCCGAAAATGAACTTTTGTAAACATAAAGAGGAGATGTACTCAGGTCACCATACACTACACCAAAACTTTGATATGCTAAAAGTAACAAGTTCTTATAGTAATTCTTCCAATGAACCTGCAAGATCAAGGAACAAAATGCAATGGTTTGAAAGAAGATAAATCGCAGACTATGAGACATCTGACCTACCCAGAGCTAGTAAGAACATGCAAATAAAAACTTGGGAGCTGATCAGTCCCATAATGACCAAATACTTGCCAACTTAAATAATAGCATTAAGTCAACAGCTTAAATGGGAAGTTTACAATTATTCAATGCATGTGTCTCACAAGCAACAGATAAAAGAGCAGAGCCAGTAATCTCTTGTTGCAGTGGTGGGTATATGAAAAAAGCTAAATATTCTTAACTAGAACATTATTTCTGCCAGAAAAAAATCAGAAATAAATATCCATATGTACATCGAGTTGTGGTTGGATGCTTGCTTATATAATACTTCACTCTAACACCTGAAGATTTCTGGGTTTTCTGCTCACCAAATGTTGAAGTTACTATATTTTTTTTCTTAAAAATAAAAATAAAAAAACCAAATTAAGGTCACAATCAAATTGGAATTTATTATCCAATTATTTCTCTGTCTTCTAGTATTTTCTATGCCTTCTCATCTATAATCGTACAAAGTCAGAAGCACATGCAAGTACATAACATGTCATGAACATTGAGACCAGCTTATAATTTATGATCTGCAAGGAGTTTATATTTGACAGATTTCTTACTGTTAAGCAACAAACAAGCGTACTAAAACTCTCCCTTTTTCAGAAACTGTAACCCTGAATCCAACCCCCAATCCAAACTGTTTCCCATTGCACAAAATTTAGAAAGCATCATCTTTATCACAGATCGTGACTAAAATTCTGGACAGTAGTGTCCTTGACAGTATACGACCTATATCTCAATCAATCCTCTAGGTCTTCACAATACCAGATCTTAACTATTTGCCAGCTGATCCAAATAAAACTACTGCATCTCGATTAGATAAGCTTCATTCCACAACTCGACATCCCATTCCCTCACCCAAACAAATATCGAAAGAAGAAGAAGAAGAAGAAGAAGAGGCGACATATGAGCATAAACAATAAGAACTAAAAAGCAACAAAATCGAAACAATCGCGTAAAAGATCAAAATGGACAGCAAAAACTAATCATGACCCCTCGGCTGCCCACCCGCTGGTCGTCGGACGTCGGCCCTCTCTCTCGATCCATCGCACCGCAACTGTTTCTCCTTCGATATCGAGATCAAACCGAACGAAGCGACATCTCCGATCCCAACTCAAACTCTCGAAGCGAATTCAAGGAAAAAGAGAACGAAAAGGGAGGCCAAAACGATGAAACTTCGAGGGGATTTGGGCGATCGGGGTGAGAACGGATCGGATCACCGCCACTAAAATAAGCGAAGCATCACCCCCACTATCGCGCCTGCAGTGCAAAGACGACGGCGAGGGGGAGTTGTATTATAAGCTTTAGGGGCCGTCGATGTCGTCATTGGTCAGGCAATTGGACGGATGAGATCTTCGTCAGTTTTGTGACGTTGGCAATCGTCTGTGCCGGTTGTTCGTATCCAAAACAAAACCTATCGTGACGTTAAAATTGCTGTAAATAATTCTTAATATTTTCCCTAATATTTATAAACCATACGAAATCTAATATATATATATATATATATATATATATATATATATATATATATATATATATATATATATATATATATATATATGAAGATGAACACGACGGAATGCATCAAGATTCGTGCAGATGTCCATGAAACGAAAAAGGACACTTGTTTTCTACTGAAAGTAAAGTATCAGCTGACGTGAGTAGGAAGACGAAGACTGCGCGTGCGCTCCTCGTTGTCAGTAATGGTGACAATGAGCATTTTTTATCTGTTGGAGTCATACAGAATGTTTCTGCAGTAGGTTTATTGCTCTCTCTCTCTCTCTCTCTCTCTCTCTCTCTACCCAAATCATTTGTATCACATTTAAAATATTATTTAATATACAATTCTGCTCTGATATCATCTTGATTTTTCGATCAATGTGATTGCATCTCAAAACTTATATATTTTTAATATAATTATATATATTTAATAAATATATTACATTAGTTAGAAAAAAAGGTTAATCGATCAATAATCATAAATATATTACATTAGTCAATTTTCAGTCGAAATCGAGTCAAATTGGATGTCAAATACATGGCATTTGATGTCACCATAATGTGAGGGAGAACATATTACGTGATCTCACATAAGCAGGGAACATTTTGCCTATTATTGGCTGCTGCTACTATGTGCGCCCATGCATCGATTGGAGGTTTGGGTGCGTCCAATTGCGTCGGAGCGTGCAGACGTCCACTTTCGTATGGGCACGGTGATCACTGCATTGATTCACGAAAGGTGCATCGGACGGCCAGGATCCCAAGAGTGGTCTACATCAAGAATAGTCCTTACTTACCAAACGCCAATGATAAGTACTGTCATTTGATTTGACCAAATGTTGACTTTCCTATATCAAATTGCACAGGCTAATTATATATTAACTTTTATACTTGAATCTTATTAACATCACGATTGCTGTAACAAAATAAATAATTCTATTCATCTTAATATTATCAATTATATTGACGAAAAATACAACATACCAAAAAGATAAAAAAAACAATTTCAATATTAATTTTATTTTAAATTATTTTTTTGATGATAAAATTATTAAAAATAAAAATTATATTAAAATTATATTTTTACCAATCACTTTTACCTTGATTCATGTTTTCCATCAATGTAATTGACGGTGTTAAAACAAACGAGATTATTTATTTTATTTTTAGAATTATAAAAATCTTAATATAATTTTTTTAATATAAAAATCATGTTCAAATGATAATATGTAATTAGTCCTAAGATATAAGAAAGCTATAAATTATATTTTTAAAATAATTTATTCTTTATTTTAAATCTTTATTGTTCATTTGATATGACCAAATCATGTATATATATAATTAGATAATTAAGATAAATTACAATCAAAACCCAGCATGCTACTATTTAAGCTAATTGCCATTCAGTGACGATATCAACTACATATCATCCAAACCTAACCATTTGCAAGTAGGCCATGGTTTGTATATGCCTCCAGTCAGCCACGTGTATATTTCATTATGTGATACATTGTATCAGCAAGTCAGCTACTTGTATGTTTCATCGTGTCAAGGGACCCACTCAATTTGTTTCTACTATCATAAAACAGGACCTACTGGTAGATGCTCCTAATAGAAAATTCATGCAGTTTCTGTTCTATCGTGCATTATGAGCTTGTCTGATCTTATCATGTTTGTCCTGTTGACAAGTCTTTTCAGTCCAATCAAAGATTAGTAATTCATTTCCTCCTCTAATTCATTACTAGAAGGATTAAATATTTATTTGGGTGACTGTACTTGGAGAGAGAGGTGTCTGCATGTCCTCCCTTATATTTTAATTGAACTGTGGTACTTGTTTCATGCTTTTGATTCTTTCCTTAATTTCTTTCATGTACCATCCTTAATAATTATGTTTACTACTTGCTGCCACTAATATCATTATTTTGAAAGATAATACTTGCCATAATCTTCTCTTAATATAAATACTATAATAAATATTTTTTTTAAGTATCAAATACTATAGCTGTTAATTTATTTTACTATTCTGAATTAGATGTAAAATCCTAAAGGTTAAAAAAACAAATAGAAATATTATTTATTTATGTGGAAATATAAAATAGTCCTTGAAAACCCTAATTAAATAGTTCATTATTTTTAATTGCTATATTTACATTTAAAAATATTAACAATTAAAATATTTGAATCTTGTATGAGAAGATGTAAATGATTTAGTTTTTGATAGTAATTATTTTTTGTTTGATTATTAGTAGTTTCATAAGAAGTCCGGAATGGGTGGCGCCGTTATACCTTTACTTGCGGTTGACAAACCACCGTACACCATCGCATCGGCGTTTCTCTTCCCTGTCTATCAGCCACGTGGACAACTCCTTACGTTTCAATGAAGTACAGGTCAGTAAAATTACCTGGTGTCTCCGCTGAACCCAGTGGATTGTTTCCGACACGCGGAGTTGTGTCGAGTCTACTCTGCACGGCGTCCCTGCCGACAGCCGAATTCCAACCAAACCACCGCCCAACCACAGAAATGTATTACGAAAAGACTTCCTTACCCCTAACAGCAAATGAATTCTTCATGTTGTCCGTTCGTTTTTAGGACGTAATGGTAATTTCACTGTTCATTCAGTGCGGTGGCATAATCCGCTGCTTTAGCTCATATACCGTCTTGGTGTGGCTGGCCTCTAATTCGTTGACACCTAAAAAACTATGGTGGCCACGGGGGTGACAGACAACGGAGGACTGCCACGCGACTCGCCGCCTAGGTCTCTTGCCGCGAAGCAGCAGGCCGCGCCCGCCAAACTGGACGGTCGCGAATCGTTAGGCCCACGCGTCACGCGTCACGCGACCAAGGGGCGGCGCGGCCTAATCACTCGGACCGCGGGAGGCCCGTAAATAGACCGAGCCATTCGGCAGTCTGTTTCGATTGCACCATACAGCCTGAATTATCACGTGGCGACTTATTTCTAAAGACTGTTCGGGTCCCACTGTGTGTCGAGAACACGCGTCTACAGAAGGCATGGCGGTAAATGAAGAAACGAGATTAGAATTTGACAGCCGTTAAAATCCTGCAGAAAAATTCACGTTTGCATATTAACCCTTTTAAGAACTATAAATGCACAAAAGCCCCTTTAATTAATTGCGCTTTGTCCTTTCGTAATTAAAATTTGACCTTATTATAAAAAGAATAAATCAGAGCACTAAATTGCTTTTGGTCATATTCATCATCACAAGCGTAATAATGTAGCTTACTAAATATGATGCAAAATGTCTCTTTATTTACTTCAATCGCTGTTACTATAGTTCTAATAGCTGTCATTGTATATTGGTTAAGTCAAATCTAGCAGTCGATACTCACCCTTACATATACCAAATCTAATCTTTTTTAAGTCGTATTAACATATATTTAAAGGAAAATACTTCAGATATAATGGTTAGAAATAAGAAAATAGTTATGAAGAGGGGTTTTTATGCAAAAACGCAAAGGATCATTCTGTCCCACGATTCGGTGTCTTCCGTTGTCACAAACGCCGTCTATCGAATTTTTTGATATTAATATAAGAAAGGCAATTATTATTATAGTTAATTAATTAATTATTTTCCTTCCTCTCTCTCTCTCTCTCTCTCTCTCTCTCCCTCTCCAGAGAAGAACACCTCTCTGAAAGAAAGACCAAGATCGGAAGGAACCCCACGCAGGCGTTCGTGGCGATCGCCGTTTCCGATCTAGCTTTCTGAAGTTTCGATCCACGTCTCTAATCCGGATCTCGGAGACCGCCCCGCCGTGGTACGCTAGGACGTGGATCGCCGGTGGATTCGGCAGCCGCCCTCGTTGGGGAGGGATTCTAGGGTTTGGACCCCGGAAGCGGGTGTCCCGAGCTTCCATAGGTGGTGGGAGGAAGGGGATTCGAGGGTTTCGGGTTCTCCTCTGTTGGATTTTGGTGTTAGGTGGGGAAGAGAGGGACGGAAGGAGAGAGGAGGAAGGGAGAGGGCGGGGGATTGGATGCTGTCGGTGGGACGAAGGGAGGATGGCAGACAGGGGTTAGGGTTCGGGGGAGGAGGGATGGACGAGGATAACGAGCTCGAGGAAGGCGAGGCGTGCTCCGGTCAGGAGGACGACCCCTCAATCGACCCCGATGCTCTCTCCTACATCGTAAGGCCTCCGAGTCGGTTTGAGTTCCAGTAGCTTCAATTTCCTTTTTTTAGTAGAATTTTTGGAGCTTTCATTATTTGAGATCGTATGCCATTGAGGGAACCTAACTCAAATTAGTATTAGACATGGGCATTTGTATGTTTTCGTTTATTTTAGTGTTATACTTCCCTTTTGGTGTTTGATTGAATATTTGATATTGTTGTTGATGTTCTTTTCTAGAACATAATTTGTAGAACAAATCAAATTAGGTAAAACTTCTTAAGATGGTCATATTTCAGTTAAGACAAAAGGCAATTCTGTTACTCTGAAACCACGATGCCTTCATTTTTAAAAGGTCTCATTTTGCTTCAAGGGGTGATGCAATTTTAAGTTCTTGAGATGGTCATATTTCAGTTAAGCCAAAAGACATTTGTTATACTCTGAAACCTGAAAGATCCTTTCTTTCAGTTTAAATAGTCTTGTGTTACTTTAAGGACCTGTGCAAGTTAAAGTTCTTGCAAGCTTGTTAGCTTGCGTTGCCAGCATCATGGCATCACTGGAATTTCACAGTGGGTTCTCTCTGGAAGTCCTAATATGGCTCTTGTTGTCTTATGCATGGAAATTACAGGGCTGGATGGTACCTGTCTTTCTTGTCATGGGATTTTAGTAACGTCCACAATCTTTGGAACAATGAAAAGATTTTTGAAGCAAGCATAATGTCCTAGCACACACTGGCACTTATAGCTGAGATTTGATATGGTCATTAATTGTGTTGGAATTTCTTTTTTCCAGGATGAAAAAATCCAGGATGTATTGGGACATTTTCAGAAAGACTTCGAAGCTGGGGTCTCTGCAGAGAACTTGGGTAAGGCAGAATAGTAGTCTGCAACAGGATATTGGTCATGCAAATCATGGTACTGATGGTGTGAGAGTTCAACTCATTAACAGGTGCAAAATTTGGAGGATATGGTTCGTTCTTACCTACTCATCAGCGTTCTCCTTCCATTTTATGTCAACCTAGAAGTCCACAAAAATTGCCAAATCAAAATGTCACCAGATCTCCCTACAAATCAACAGTCGAGGTACATTCTTTAATTTAGGCTATGTTGGTTGTCATATTCCAAATCTCAGCATGAAAATTTGGACAATTGGTTCTCATGCTTTCATCATTGATACACCCACATGCACAGCTTGTTCTGATTGAGATAAAAGAAAATTACACTGGAATTGCTACCACGTGTCCCAAATAACTACATTTCACAGCAGTTTAGCAGAGGACTTTTCTGATGTATTACCTTATATGTACAGGTCACGAATCAGGACAATTCAGTTACAATGAGTTCACCTTTTCCCAGAAATAACACTGTTGCAGTGTCACTACTGGACAACTCATATAAAACAGACAGTTGTGTGAATAAGCCAAATGTTCAGGAGCCTAGTTCAGAGTGTTCTTCATTTAATAAAACAACCAATGGCACTGACCACAAAACACTGAAGGTTCGCATCAAAATGGTTGATAATAACTTGGCTAGAAATAATGCTGCCATCTATAGTGGGTTAGGCCTAGATTATTCTCCATCTTCATCGTTTGAGGACAGTCCTGATGGGAACGAAGGGGTTTTTCCTGGATTCAGGGATCTGCCTGATGAATCTCCTGGGACCATCATCCAGGTAAGCTGCTATTGATCTCTAGTCATCTTTATGCTGAATCTTTGCTAATTCCTGTATAAATTAATCAAGCAGGTTATGACATGTTTTGCGGTTCCTGGTGGCTTTTTGCTTTCACCTCTTCAAGATAATCTATTTCACTTGACCGAAAAGGATATCTCCTATATCAAACAAAGCAAAAGACATAAGTCCTACAAGGGATTGCCTGAAACAACTATAGACTTTGCAGACTCTACTACACATTCTAGAGAAGTAAAAGGTCAAATGAAACAAACAAAGGCAAGGGGGCTGAAAGGGAGACCAAGTGAAATTAAGGATTCAGAAGGCAAAGATAATATTACCTTCGGTAAGGAAATTGAAAGTGAAACCCACTCTGGACGAGAGCCCACTTCTAGTTCCTTTAATATGCCAGCATCCTCCATCTCAAAGAATGCAATCAAAGAAGCAAGACCAATAGTTGGGAATGCAGTAAAGATTGACAATAAACTGTTGGATCAACCAAGTGAAATGAAGAAGACCTCATTGAAGGACCAATCATCTTTTACTGGTTCTGTGAAGGAATTATTTGAAAGTACACCAAATAATGACATTGACAATTCAGGAAATGAAGTCATGAATTCAAGAGGGCAATTGACTGCAAAAGTTAGCATGTCAAAGAAAGCACTTGAAGAAAGAAATAAGGATTATCTAAAGGATAAGAAGTCTGATTTACAGAGAGAACGGAGAAGCAATATTGAGAAAGATTTGGATATTACAGATACCCACTCAAGTGGACACAAGAGGAGCAATGAGCAAGTATCTGTACCTACTGATCGCTTTAAACCAGGTTCTTCACCATCCAGGGAGAGGATATTGCAACAAAAGGAACAAAGGTCTGACAGGAAAAAGAAACTGAAGGTAAGTCATACCAATTCCGAACCATTTGGGGAAATTCTGAAGGATAATGTAAGTGGTAATGTAATTGCAACGACAAAAGAAAAGAAGAAAGCTTCCCATTCAAAAGCAGACAATGCTCAGAAGAAGTCCAAGGTTTTAAAACCACGTAAAGATTTGAGTGGGTCTAGCTTCAGTGAATCCCATGGAAATGTCATCTGGGATGTCAAAGCTGAAGAATTTGAAAATGGAGTTGGTTTACTGAATCGTTCAAAGGGTAAGCAGAAGGCTGTGAAGTGTAAGCATGAGAAGAAGCCCATTGTGTCTACCCAAGCATCAAAGGAAATGTCTGGTTGTAATAAGGTTGAAGATACTCCAATTTCAGGAGCATTTGTTATTGAACCTATACTTGCACCTTTGGCATGCAATGCCCCAGTTACAGATGCAACTGTTGCCCCTCAACCTCCTGTTGTTATTGAGGAACACTGGGTATGCTGTGATATATGCCAAAAATGGCGTCTCTTACCATGTGGGACCAATCCTGGTCATCTTCCCACAAAATGGCAATGCAAATTGCTCAATTGGTTGTAAGTTTCTCTTCATAGATGAATGCAAAATGGTTCCTTTTTCACTTAGTCTCCTTTGCTTTGCACCTCTTTACGTTTTCATAGTTTATTTAATAGTTTATGATTATATACTATGTAGGCCAGGGATGAATCGATGCGATGTCAGTGAGGAAGAGACAACAAATGCTCTACATGCATTATACCTTGCCCCTGCCCCAGAAAATGGTGCTAGCTTAGAGGGCCGTGATGTTGCTGCTCCTAGTGCATCTTTGACTAGTGGAGTGCGTCTTGGTCAAAATCTTGAACTTCATGTGCAAAATGTGCCTATTACTGAGAAGAAAAAAAGTGCATTAAAGGATGCTTCAAGTATACCAACTCATTCAACTCCTACTCAGATCCCAAACTTTGTGAAAAAGGATGAGCAGGCCTTTGTTAAATCTAGAAGTTCAAATGACACAAACCTGTATCTTCATTCTGAAATAGACTCATCAAGCAAAGGTGGCCTTGGTAACACAAGCAGACTAACTGATTTCGGTGTGGAAAAACATAAGCCAAAGCAAAAGGATAAGCATAAAAATCGTAGGGGCAATTCAGATGGAGGTACCATTTTACTTGCCATCCTTTTTTAGTTTATATGAACAAACTCTGTTCCCATTTATATTTCTTTTGTCTTTCAGGTGATCATAGCGGAAAAAACAAGAAACATTCAAAATCAGAAAACCAGAGAGGCATCGATCAAGATGATCTTAGAACTTCTAAGAAAGCTGGGAAGGAAAGCTTGCAATATACCAATAAAAGTTGTACCAGCGATAATGTAACTGCAAAGGCTTTTGAGGTAACTGACGTTGGTGGTTATTCGACTAAAGTAATCACAAATGATCATACCAGATGGGACAATAATCCCTTTTTGAAAGACTCAAAATGTGACACTAAAAGCAATTCCTCTGCACCATTTAAGAAGTCAAGGGATGAGGTTCAATCTATCACAAATTGTGAGAGTAAGGACCATGTCAGTGCTTCAGATGTAGAGAAGTATAGTAATCTGGATGTTTCTGTTAAGAAGAGGAAAATGAAGGAGTGGCAAGAGAGTCAGCAGAATCAGGAGGGACTTGTGAGTAGGCAACATGTGGGAGAAAATGGGGTTATTGTTAAAGGAGCTCTTGGTGAAAATGAACCTGTTAAGGATAGGAATTTTGAGTTATTGCTGTCTGAAAGAAAGAGATCCAAGACAAGTAAGCTGAATAGTAAGATGGATAAGAATTATACCATGACCAAAATGTCTTTGCATGCTAGTGGAGAGCATATACCTGATGGAATGGATGAGGCCCTTTATGTTGTGGAAAAAGAGCATCGGTTCAGTCAGAGCCAGGAGAATGCAGCATCCCTGAGGGAGCTAGACTTTGATTCCTTGAAGAGGGATATTGCCTATGCACAACCACCTGTAGCAGCTAATTCAAGTTCTTCAATGGTTTCAGGTTCCCACAAAAGTAGATCCAATCTTCGGGAAACAAAGGGTTCTCCAGTCGAGTCTGTTTCTTCATCACCTTTGAGAATATTGGGTATTCAAAAACCTTCATGCAAAAGGACCTCAGAGCAAAAAGATTATGCAATTAATCCTGATTCCTCTCTGTTGGAGAGCCCCAAAAGGTGTTCAGATGGTGAAGTTGATGGTGGAAATGGTCATTCTGGTAAGTTCAGAAAACAAATTTCTATTCAACAACAATCTTTTGAGAGTCATAGAGTGGCAGGTTCTGGAACTCTTGATTCTTTGGGAGAGACATTTGACTATTTAGAAAAGGAAAAGATCCAGTTATCTGTTGGCAAATCTGAAGAAAGGTTGCATGTGAAAAATGGTGCTTCTGATGATTTCTCACCTACTGAGCTTGGAGAGCAACATCCATATAAATATGATATCCAAGACCTGGGTAAAGTGAATAAAGATCACCTAGTGAATGAGTCTAGTCAGCGGAAGTCTAGTAAGAGTTCTTTAAGTTCTAAAGGGAAACATAGAGGTAGCAAATCTGATTTAGGTAAGAATAAGCTTAGGGTTTCTGGTCCTTATACTGTGAACAAAGACTTTCACTCTACAAATAATGGCAGCAGCTGCAGATTTGAGGCCACTTCGGGTTATTGTGAGGATGGAAAAGATGATTTTGATGAGAAGGATGAGAAGGATTGCTTGGGGAAGAAAGAACCTACTTCAAGGTGGATGACAAGTAGGCAATATAATAGCACTAATTTTACAGTGCAAGATAATGTGGATTCTAATGCTCCCATCATGCATTCTAGTCAGCAAAAGGACATAGAATCAAAAGTTCCCGTCTGTGGAAGTAGACACATTAAACCAGAATTTCAAGTGAAACCTTCTTTCCACAATGAAAAAGAATTGGACCACAATCATTTGGATAAGATTGATTTTCCAGAACCGCCTTCTGGACTAGGAAAGTCACAATTGAAACTGACTGCTGGCTGTAAACAAGATACTCAGTATCGGATTCCTCATATGGTCTCTTCTCCTCTCAAGGCAAGCAGATTGGATGTTGGGATAGTTGATGCAGTGAATGCTGATGCATCAAAAGTGGTCAAACATCATAGGCAGCCAGAAATCCACCATAGATCACACCAAACTAATATGAGACATGCAACTCCTAATGGTCCTGACACATCCAGTCCATTAAGAAAGGAACATTATTCTGCTGTTATGAAAGAAGCAAGAGACCTAAAACACTCAGCAAATCGGTTAAAGGTTAACATCACACTTTCATGTATCACTCTTTCCATCTTTCAATACAATTGTATAAATTCGTTGCCTACTTCAATGGATTGTCTTGCAGAGTGAAGGACTAGAACTCGAAAGCACTGGTCTGTACTTTGAGGCAGCTTTGAAGTTTCTGCATGTTGCTGCTCTCATGGAACCTGTCAATCTTGATAGTGTTAAACAAGCAGAAGCTGCACAAATGTACTTTGAAACAGCAAAACTCTGCGAGTAAGTCAATCATTACGATGATTTATTGGTAGGTTGTCTTTTGTTTTAATTGAATATATAAAGCTGTTTATAATATCAACAAGAGAAGTTTTCTATCATCTGTTAGTGCTATTAGTTTCGGCTATTTTGGGACCCTTGCTAGCCTTAGAAGATTGACGACCTCCTGTTCAGGTTGGCATCCTAATGGTTGATTCAATTTTTTTGTTGCCAATGGATAATTGATCAGTAGTCTGATTAAATCCTTAATACTGTTGATTTATTCTTGTGGACTCCTTTGAAAAGCACACTCTAGCTTATGGTTTAAAATCTCAGGTATTGGACCTGTATTGGTCACTGGATCGTTCAGTATGGGTCTGGTTCATACTGGTCTACTGAGACGTGGTTTGTTGGTGCTTTCTGTGGTACCATGAAAAAAGAGGGGGTGGATGGGGAAGATTTGAGCCGGCAATGGTGAGAGGCAGATTACAAGCGGGAAAAAAACAGTTTGAACCAAACCTTGGGAAGGTTGGTCCATGTGCCTGTTCATTATTGGACTGGTAAATATGGCTTGGTATTTGACCAGATGGGTGGTATTTTTAACCAGCTAACAGTGAGTTTAAAGAAATGTAAACAGCCAAGCTCATCCTTATTAGTCTCTACTCTTATAAGAACCTGGGTAGTTTTAGCAGATTGAGGGCTAGCATCATAATGTTCAATTCCTTTTTCTGTTTCTTCAATGGGTAACTTATCAGCTGTATGATTAAAGCCTTAATACAATCGATTTATACTCGTGGACTCTTTGAGAGGCATACTTCAGCTAACAGTGAGTTTAAAGGCAATATATGTTTAAACAGCCCAAAATCATCTAATTTTCTTGTAGTCAATGTTGTAGGACCATATATTTGTAGCTAGGACACTTATATGGGTGTTTGTACCAAGTTTTTGTTCATTGCATGCATCAACCAAAACAATACTTGATTTCAAACTCATACCATTGACATGACTAACGATGAAGAGACACTTAAATTGACATAAATGGTAACTTTTTTTATTGAAGATTTAAGAGAGGGAGTTTTTTTTTTTGTATGCAGTTGTGAATTTTCATCTAATTTATGACTAATAAAAGAAACAGTAACATCTTGGCTAAGCATTACCTATATGGTTTGCCCAGATAAAGGACTCAAGGGTATCATTTTGACATGTTGGTGTTAATAATTATTGTAACTTGTTTATGAGCAATGCATACAAAAGGCCACCAACAATGCAGTTCTGCTAGTAAATTATCTAGAATAGCATGTGCATTTTGATTATGTTAATTTTTAGAAAGATCATCTTTTTAGAGTCTATGTTACCATTTTTCAAAATAGCAACCTATGTTCTTGTACGACAACCATCTGTTATGAAAAATGGATGCATGCTATCTTGCATTTCCATTATTTTCTTGGTTTTTTTCTTCGATTTTGGATATGAATGTTGTTGGAACCTATTTTTCTTATAAACAAGGATTTTTTTAAAAAAATCCATTGTAGACCCATATTATTTTTGAAAGCTGTTATCAGGATAAAAATTCCATGCAATTTGAACAAATTGCTTAAACATTAGCAGTATAAAAAAAAATGTAATGCCATTTTGTGTATTATTTCTGATGATTGACATTGTGTTAAAACATATTTTGAGAGCTTATCATGTCAATAATAATAAATTGAACTTTGCAAAATTTTTGGAGATAAGCTTTAGGCATGATGTTCAATTATCTTTCTGTACAAGCTAAAGGGTTGGACAAAATCTTTTATCTTTTCAATGTTCTAAGGACCAATTATATCATGCAGGTGGTTAAATACAATGTAGCATATATGTCGTATGTGGGTGCATATGTGGTCAGATAAATGATTCATCTAAATAATTAAACTCTGTAATCAAGTTCAAAAAAATTTTGCTCAAAAAAATAATAGATAAATATAAAAACAAATTTAAATCTTATAAAATGATATTTAATTTTTTTTGGGAAGTTATTTAAGTGTTATTTTCTGAGGAGCATGTGAAGGTAATGTGATTTACAGTACTAAATATTATAGTTGTTGAAAATAATATCAGAGAAGGGATTATAAAGCATATACGTGATTACATATGCCTCATAGGTACATAAAGTTGTACATCAGCTGCACAGACATTTGTGGTTGTACATGCCACCACACATGACGTGAAGCCAAGATTGTGGTTGCACTGCATACTGAGACCGTATAGGTCCTATGTGATATGGCCATATGACTACATACACGGATTTGCCTGCATAGGCTGCCTAATAAAGCATCAAATTTGTTTCAAAACTTTATGATAAAATTCTCATGGTGTATTCTTGTTTTTGACAGATTTGTGGCCCATGAGTATGAGAAGGTCAAGGACACGGCTGCTGCAGCTCTAGCATATAAGTGTGTTGAGGTGGCTCATCTGAAGTCTGCTTACTGTAAAAATCCTAATGCAAGCAAAGACCGTCATGAATTGCAAGCAGCTTTGCAGTTTCTTCCTCCAGGTTGTTGAAATGTGTAGCATTTTTACGAGTTCTTTAAAGATCCTAACTAGAATAGCTTTTAGACATTAGGTTAATCTATGTGACAGCTCTTAGAATGCTTCTTCTAAGGTTCTTAAAGAAATTTTTGCCTGCTTATTTTTTTTCTGCCATGTCTAAATTGGGTTATTAATCATTGCTGGCTACTTATGGTGGTTGAGATGAATGGGATGGAAATATCTATGCCTCTAAGTAGTATATTTCGTAGGATTTTTTTGAGAATAGAAGCAACAAACAATGTATTTAGTCATTTGCCTGTCAGTGTCTGCACCAGAAGAAGGTCACTTCTAGTCTCTGGCAATTAATTTTTAACAAACCTTTAAACTGTTTATGAAGTTCATCTTATATGTATTTTATCCAATGAAAGATAAATGAAGTGGCACAAACATGTTTAAAAGAGGCTAGTAGGTGTACCAGTCGAATCAGGTGATGTTGGTACAAACATTTTGGACAACTCCTAGTTTGACTGGTGTTACTGATCGCACAAGAAGTCAAGAATGGGAAAAGTTCCATACAGCTGATACTGAACAATTGGGAATTATGGCTCATTATTGCGTTTAATAAAGATCATAGTTCACATTTTTCCTATTGATTTGACAATTAAAAAATTTATATTAGTATTCAGATGACTGTAGATCTGGTTTTGCTGGTTAAGTATAACACACATGTAAAATCTGTAATAAAAAAATATATATATTCCTTTTGAGCGTGCTTGTCATTAAAAGGTTTGGACCTTTTGAAAGGGGTATATTCTGTCCATGATTTCATCAGTTTTTATTTTTTCTTGCTTAATTATAGTTTAACCATCAAAGATACATTTTAAATGAAAATGTTTGTTGCACTAAGCATAGGGCTTTTTTTTTTTTTTGCAAAATTGACGGCACTCGAATATTTCTTTCTTCATATTACATGCTCATGTTTCCATTTGCTCCTTTGGTTAGTTGCAGACTGCCTTGAATTTGACTATTTTCTTTGCATTTTTAGGAGAATCACCATCATCTTCTGCTTCAGATGTTGATAATTTAAACAATCAGATTATATTAGGAAAAAATGCTTCAACCAAGGCTGTTAGTTCTCCTCAAGTTGCCGGCAACCATGTTATAGCTGCACGCCACCATCATCAAGTTATGCGGTTGCTCCATTATGTAAGTACATTAGACTATTATGAAGTTTTGGTTTTATGTAAGTGCATTAGGCTATTATGATGTTTTGGCGACTATAGTTTTAAGAAATGATCACGTGGCACTTCTCAAGATTTTGTTATCACGTAGAAGAAGCATTCAGCCTTAGAAGCATTCTAGGGTTATCAAAATTGATGGCACTTCTAGTCACATGGCAGGTTAATCTTGCAGAAGTAAAGTCCTCTTACTAACAGGATGAGCTCATTATCTAGATAGACCTAAATGACTGCAACAAGATTGTAAGCATGCCATATCTCATTGCATCATGTAAAACCTTGTTGTCTTGTAATGAGATTCTGCTTTGCTAAATCATGTGCATATTCAGGTTTGACTTTACTTCTGCAAAAGGAAGCATCTTGGCATATTATAACTCTATTCTATGAATCCAGCTTGCCAAAGTGGTATGGAAACAACATTAGTGTTGACTGAAACTTTGATATGCCTATTCTGATGAATGAGAAAAAGAAGGTTAACAGCAGAATAAGATGATAAAAAGAAAACGTGAAACGAGGTTTATAGTTATACTCTTCTATCGAAGAAACACAATGTTTGACTACTTAATGTGACTGCTCCAGTTTTTTCTTAATAGGGTTTTATCAGGCGCTACTCACTATCTTAGAAACTACTATCATTTTAAGAGTTGCAAAGCCTCTCTCACAAAGCCAATTAAATTTTGAATAATGTAACATAGAGTTGAAGGACCAAATTCAATTAATTAATCCACATCCACTCAGACCAATTTAGCTGCAAAATGATGATCCTATGATTGCCTTTAATTGTGACTAATGGCCCAAATGCTGATTATTGTTTTCTTTTCCAAACATTCCAAACATATTGTTTTTTCTTCTTAAAAATTGTTGATGATAGCACCTGGATTGTAATTGGTTATGTTTTCTTTTCTGTGAGTATTAAGATTTTTCTGATGGTGCTTGATTGCAGACAAATTATCTAAATTGCGCATTTGAAGCGACTAGGAAAGCACATATTTGCCTTGCAGCTACTGTTGACAGCTTTGGAAAGGACAGAGTGGATTGCCTGTCTTCTGTAAGAAAGGCTCTTAATTTCAACTTTCATAACGTCGATGGGTTATTGCGACATGTACGACTTTCACTGGATTCTATTGGCCGTTAAAACCTTGAGATAAAGGAAGAACACTTCTGTGAATAGAAACTGTCAATATCTTCTCATCTGTTGCAGTCTCGGCTTTCCAGAAATGCTGGGGTGGAAATTAGTGCGTGGTTGCATTTCAACTTCTCTGATAGAATGGATTTCTTCCTGAAGAGAATTCTAGGCTTTTTAAAGGAAAATGTATATAGAAAGATCGGCTTTGCAAATTTTGTATAGTGTTTTTTGCAGCCGTTGTTTTAGAGATTGACAAAGGCATAGGTTATTGTTAAACAGCATTAACAATGTGAGACACGAATTGGTTCTCTTACTAATCTGTCTCAAACAACGTGCTACACAAAACGTGAAGGTGTATTTGTGACTCCAGATATGAATTTGAGTTCTCTGTTCGAAGTTCCATGGTTGAATAAATTGGCATGTTATGGTTTACCTTATCTTCAAGGCTTTTTCCACTGTTTGCTTCAAGATATTTGGGAACTTGTCTGGAACTGTTACATACTTGAAATGTTTCTGCTAAGCACAGTTGGGTATGAAGTGCCAAATATCTCCTTTTTCAAATTGTTATGAAGCGCACCACATTTGACAGTACCTATCATGGTATGTGGTGTCCTTGTATATTTGGCCACACTTGCTCTTAGCTGCTACTTGTTTCTTTTTTCTTTTTAATTTATTTACTTGAAGTTGTTTATAATTCTGGTATTTACTTTTCTTATACTTTTGTAGGTTCTTTTGATTGTGAATGAGGCAGAACAATACTGAGTTGTATGAAGACATCTAGTTTGTAGGTTATCTGACATGAAGCTTTTGCTAACCTTTCCTTAATAGGTACAAGCATTTGAAATTTCCATTATGCTTCTCATTATTTGCATGAGGATTAACTTTTAATTTTTTTTACTCAGTGCTGTAGGATTGTAGGATTTCTATAATATTGTCAGCAACACTAACAATAGCTGGGGGCAAGAGTACAAGTTAGGTCAATGTTGCTGTCAGTCTTCAAGCAAAGAGTTCCAAAGGTAAGACTCCTGAACAACAATTCATAAGATTTATCAGTGAAAAGGCATATACAATTTTACAATCTACTCAGGAATGAACACAATGAACTCATTAATTTGTTGAGATATTAGGTGAACTTTGTTAAGCTCTTTGGTGAAATGCCAGAACTAAATCTGGAGAAAGAGTAGCACACAGAAAGCAAGAGTGTAGGCTTTCTCAACAATTAACTCCACCAACAATTTTGATTTGAACTTGACTAAAATTGATACTCAGTCTAATGTAATTTGGAAATGTGTTATCCTCTTTGCAAGTTCTTTTGTCACTGAACCGAAGTCGAACCATGCACGATTCAACTAATTCATTGTGGGATTCAAATATTTGAATCCTGACATCATGCCTTAAAACATTCCAGACTTATTACAAGGTTTTGTCAAGGATTAAGTCTTTAGACTAGCAATAATATTCTTTAAACATCATTTTCAGTCTTATTAGATATTGACATTACATGTCTTGTTGCTTACTGGCGCTCGCTAATTTTCCGTTCTTTCTGTTCCAGTTTGTATGTGGCGTGACGTGGCAGCTATATGCTATTATTTCTACTTTATCATTAGTTTTAGTTGCAAATTGTACAGATGAGTGTTTGGAGTTGCAACTCTGACCCTGTGTCCCAACTGTAATTAAATTTTACTGAAATGAGATGATTCATCCCTTAATAAAAATTTGCACAGCCAAGTTAACATGAATTCTGCCACCACTGTTTACTGTTCTTGGTTGCATCATTGGCAACATACAACACTTGGTTTCTTCTTGATAGAGCTGGCGAAGTTGATTAATGTTGTTAAGTTGGCAACCTAGTCCCATCTTACATGCTGTATTTATTTATTATAATGAACATTATCTTCTTAGACTTGGAATAATCTGTTGCACTTGGTCATCGTTTCATCATATCTATCTTGTTGGTGAGGGACATTGTTCCACTTTTATGTTAAACGATCAGACTTATTAGTTATTTCTGACCGTCTGCTTCACATGATTTGCTAGCTGCAGTTGATTTCAAGAGCTTTTAAGTAACCCAATAACCCTTGCGTTGGTTAATAACATATTACCTTATATTACCTTCTATAGTCAGTTATGTTTAGCATCTTGGTTTTATATATATATATATATATATATATATATATATATTTGGTAGATCACCACTTATATTGTTTGGTAGATCATCTGAGAGGATAGTAAAGTGGAAAGGAAGAACAAAGTTTAAAGAAGGATAGCAAAGCTTGTAGAATAGCAGATGAAGACCCTCAAAATATTTTTCTTAATTATATAATTAGCAAGTTCTTAGATTAACCTCTCTCTAAATATGTCAACGATTAACACACATTAATGGTTAGCTATTATAATCTCATTAATAATCATTGAAAGTTAAGATTAATGTATATTAAAAATTATTTCTAACAGACATTGGTCGATCACTTCGCCTCATAATTTCTAACAGATGGATCGCTTAGGAAGATCACAATTGCACAAGTACCATGCTCGTCAAAATGTCACCAAGCGCTAATATCTCTGGAAGGCCACACTGTCCGTCGACGTCATGGAATTCCACCGATACACGATTTACCTATAAAATGCCACCGTCGATATCATAAATTACATCTATCATTTATTTGTGTGCAGCAATCACCAATTGGGAATGCCAATTAATGCAACATGATGGGCAAAAAAAAAAGACCATTGTGTTAAAATACATTACATTGTAAGGAAAAGAAATACATCTCAAAATTCTTTTCAATACAGAACTTTGGTTACAAGACTGAAATTAAGATGGAATAAATAGTATACATCCAGAAGAGGAAGAAAAAAAAAAGAAACTAAACTATTAAGTGAGGAATCAACTAAACAAAGAAATGAAAAATCAAAGATGTCACATTTCTGTGGTTGATCGGCATAAACCAGAAAAGACAGCTTTCCTGAAAAGCGGATGGATATCTCCACCAAACACCTCAGCTTCCAGTGTTTCAAGATGTGGCCAAACCTGCCAACGTTGGAGTAAACCATGGTGAATAAAACAGAACAGAGACTATGAGATATATCAGATCTGGCATACACTGCCCAATATTGACTCTTAAGGAACATATTGATCAAACAAACTAACCTCTGTTGCATACTGCCTTGAAAATGCTTTGACGTAACCCAATGTGCATAGGCACCACTGGTCTTGTTCTTTAAGACTGTAGCGATGAGTTACCTTTTCACCATTCCTTGGATCATCGAAATAGGTTCATAAATAATCTCAAAAATTGTGAAACTAAAATTTCAATTACAAGCAACAAAGATGCCATTATCAGAATTTACCTATCATCCTTTCTCCTGTTATCATGGTCCATCTCCATGGTAGATGACTCCTCCAAATCAATCGCCATGGAATCTATATCTTCCTCATCCCGTAGTTTGGGAAAAGCTCCATCAGCAGACACAGGAGGCAGGCGTTCCGTAAGCACATTTGCAAAGCTCTTATATAGTGATACAAATAAACTCTGTTTATCAAGAAAGGTCAATAAACAACAAGGCCCGGAGATTATCGAAAGGCATGATGCAACACACATTTGTCTTTACAGCACCTGTTGAACATCTTCATCTCCTATTTTTTTTTAATACATGCAAAAGCATACATGATTTGCAATGCATCGACTCATTTAGTTGAAGGAGGTGATTGTGACTTTTAGATGTTTGCTACCGACTTCACATTGTTAACAATTTATTTTGCTTATTTTCCCTTTAGCAAATATGTTATTCGCATTAAATATTCAAATGCTACAGATGGGACATCACCATTCTTGTCAACTATATGATAAAATACATATAATAAGTTGGAATCACAAGTCAGACAGACCTTATTTTCTTCAAGTGCTCGAGCAAGGAGAGCATCCTTGGCTTCCAAAGCTTCTCTTACAGCTATCTCATCATCTTTTGCCTTCTCAGCATATCCTTTTAGGCGCTTCAATCTTCCTGGTTTTTCAGCTTGGACAGGTTGACCATCCACAACCTCGAGCCGTGTTTCAGCAGCCTCAAACTCCTTTAAAGCCTTCACTGCAACATCCTCAGCTAACAAAACACTCTTCTTAAGTGTTTGAATTTCCTTTCTAAGATCAGCGATGCGGTTGTAAGTCTTGTTGATGGCATTCCTAAGAATCTATGAGACAGAATTTGATTGACACCTTTAAGGATTTATCTAAACCAGAAAACCCTTACAAAATATTACTTGTTTCAGCTAAGCCAAGCATGAATAAGAGTGCAGATGATTCATGGACTCTTAATGAAATAAAGAACTGAAAACCAAATAAAAAGTTCAATTAAAAAAGTGAGCAGGCACATAGAATTGACAAGTTGCAATCACAGAACAGGAATGTTAGGCCATTGTCTTGTGATCATGGAGAATCCTATTAAAAATTGCCAACCATGTTGATTAATAAAGAAAAGAGATAACACCAAATATAATTGCTTAGAACACTAACCTAAAAAAAGCAGATCAGAGTCACATCATAAATCACATGCTTTTTGACAAGAATTTAAAACTTAAATATACAGAATAACCAAGATCTAAATAGCCAGAATGCTGGAATTGGTCATGGCTGAGACACCATTGAAGAAAATTTCTAGCATACTATCTACTCTCTACAATTCAGAAAAATTGCTAGCAATATGTTATTAATTAGTTCGGAGACCAAAGTTTCAAGGACAAATACTAACAAGTAACAAAAAAATGATAATCTATTTTCATAAACACAGATTTACCAAACTATGATGAAACTTATAATACTGCTCACAGAAACAAGGTTATAGAAATTTAACATTTTACAAAATCACATTTTTCACATAAAGATGAAATTAGATAATACAGGTTGCTGCAAGCGCAAAATTCTGTCGAACTACTTTTGCTTTACACTCAAGAAAGAACATGAACTCTTAAATGGAACAAACCTAGGTTTGCAATACCATCCTGTTTGGGCAGTATTTACTGGTCCAACGGCCTATCAATACGTGGACCAAGGTGAACTGGCCAGTACATCCGATACAAGACTTGTATTGCCGAGACTGCCCACTACAAAACCTGCATTGGGCAGTTCCTGTTTTTTCAAACCATTTTTCAGGCTTTTACCAAAACTTGGTGCATATAAGTGCATCGAGTCGGTACACAGGTACGGTATCAATCCGAGCCTGACTAGTTGACTACCTGTGCACCAAATTGTGATCTTGGAACAAACTAAAAATACAATATACAAATGAAACCAGTAAATGCTTGGAGAGAACATAAGCAAAACATAGGACTATATACTATTAGGTGGAGATGTCTGCGCGAATTTATGGCCAAGAAACTCAAGGTTTTCAATGTTCAATAACTGATGTTACAGTGACCAAGTTCTTAATTATAAGTTTATGCAATATAAAAAATGATAAATATAGGGCTTACCTCCCATGGACGATCTGAAACATGGAATTGTTCAATATTGGAAAGAGAAAAGACCCAGCTAACAATAGCCAAATTGGATATAATTCGGTAACCCATCATCCGATCAATGGCTATAGCAGTCATCTGAGTATTATTCTTCCAGTAGGAACTCACTTCATCTATTAACAACACTTGCATATTTTGATCAGTGCACAATTTAGCAATGACTTGACCATATCTCTCCAAGACAGTGATCAGATGAGTGAAACTCTTTGAACCAATATCCAGAAGGGTCTGAATTACAACTTCAATTGCAAACTTTGAGCCATGAATTTGAATTATATTTTCCTCTACCCATGAAGTAATCTCACGGGCAGTCTTCCTTCCTCGAACCATTTCACGGAACTCCTTAGAAAGTGTATAGCCATGATCTTCTTCAGAATTGTACTTGAAGCTAGATACACTCTTTGGTGGAAGCAACTCTTCAAGTTCAGGTGCATTCTCAATGCTCTGAAAAGGATAGTATAGAAGTATGAGACTTATTGGTAAAAATACCAGTGCCATGGAGAAGGTTATGTGGAAAAACACAGCAGTAATAACTAATATGTGTATATTGCTTTTTCTGGGCATCACAGGAAAAACATGAAGCTCCATAAAATAGGTTTGCCAGAAATAGCTAATGTGAACCTAAATAGAAAAGCACATGCTGGCTTTTCTATTTAGGTTCAAGTCATTGGAATGCAGCACGGTGACCAGATACTGAAGTATAAAAGCATAAGGAAATACATATACAAAATCAGTGTTCATTGTTGACAGTGACAAACAATAAATGATAAAGCGTCACAGCCTAAAATTAAACTAAATGAATCGAATACAACAAAAGGAGATGATTGAAGTACATTATCGTTGTCTTGTCCAAGCACAGGAGATAAAAAAAGTTTGAAGTAAACAAGGTCTTAAAAAATGTTGTTCTCCCCTAGAATGTACCCGATGTTATGTTGTATATAAACTAAATTGTAGGTGAAACATTTAATGTTTGTTAAATTATCAACTTTCATTGAATTAAGTCAATTAACACATACTGGGTGGCCAGAAGATTAGCACATATTTGTTACCTGCTTGATTTTGTCCCAGTATGATAGGCGAACTTCCCTTTCCAACACTTCTTGTACAAAAACCCTTTGTGGGGCCCATATTGGAAGATCTTTAACATGAGCCCATTCTTCCCAAGGCCAAAAGTATTGAAAATTTGACCTTCACCATAATGAAAGTGTTATTCAAGAAAACAACTCAAGTATTATGAAAATTAGCAAAGCACAAGAATTCATTGCACTGCAAAGTCAACTAAAAAGAAGCAAAGGAATAAATGTTCTATAAAGCTGATCATAGAGCTTGGTGGACAATGATAGCATAATATGAAACCAGAACTACAATCCATGGTATACCATGGCAAGCAATAACAGTCACAAGTTTGTCATTTTATAATAACTTTTGGTGTTAAAAGTTCAAAATTCAAGGAATATTTGGTAAATATTTGACATAAATTAGGAGTTTATTACCTAAAAATCTATACAGAAGATGGAAAATATATGAACTTTGATATATTACATTTATTTACCAGACAAAATTAAGCATGATGAAAAGGACAAACATAGCAGATGAGTGATATCACAGATTAATATAGGGAATAAATATTCAAATCATGATTAATTAAATAATTATGTATTAACCTGGATTAACTAAAACATCATTTGGTAGGACAAAAATCATGAAGAATACATGAATTTTAAAACCAGCAAATAATGTTATGCTAGATGGTTGTACGTCATATATCAGCATTTGTAACATTTGGTATGAGCATACGGACCTCTACATCACAGTTACTGAAAAATAGCATTTGACATGCATTAGGCAGACTTGATGCCCCAATTATATTTGAGATCAGAACAAAAATGGAGCCCAGCCATACATGTTTAATTAAATTTGGAGGTCAAATGATCAAAATGTGCTAAGTTATGGCGTTCAATTACAAACAAGTTCCCCAAAGCCTTTTAAAATATATCTCTATATTTGACGAGCAATGTTTCCAGCCTGACTGGTATTTATTGGTCTGATCAAATATAACATTCAATTATTATTATTTTCTGGTTAATAACATGTGGTACAAGTTGGTATACTGTCCATCCAATTTAACTTCATGTTGGACTTGAGTTCGACCTCACTCAAACAAAATCCAACTTATATTAATGGATAGAGTTTCAGGTAATGGTTTCCAATTCAATGTGAAACCGGACCCCACAAGTAAGTTAACGCGCTGCTAGTATCTTGTCCTTTTCCAAGTTCAGAGTACATTTGGAGTGTGCCAATGTGTTCTCTAGCTATATATGCCATTTATACATAAGCTTATCTTCATCTAAAGGTCTTTAACTATGGAGCCCAAATATAGAACCCGACTACCACTGGCACAATGACATGCCAATCTTTTCAAATTTCAAATAGAAATTACCATATTTGTCCATATGAACTACATAATTTTTTTACAGGCACACAATGATTTCTCATCATGTTAATCATAACTAATCTTTGATTAGCTTAGATCATTTGATAAGATGCACTTCTATATGACACACAGTACTTACTATTGACCATGTTTTGAGAAATTTTACCAGAAGAACTAGTAGCCCAAGCTGTCAGCCAAGATCATAATGACAGAAAAGCAACAATGCAGGTAGTAGTTTTTTTTGTAATTACCACACATAACAGATACAAAATATTATTGTAATAAAAAATTTGAATAAATCAAATTCAAAAAGAAGTGTCAAGTTTTATTTAAAAAAAAGGTTAGAATGGTATACTTCCCAGTAAAAGGACCATATCATAACATCTAATAAATCACATGCCTCTTTCCAAGTCAAAACTAGATTCTAGCTTACTTTTTACATATGCTACATCCGAAACATTTAGTATCAAACTGGACTTACAAATGATGAGAAAACCATAGGATCAGTCTAGTGCGACATTCCATATCCAGATCACCAATTCGATTAAAAAGAGACCGCACAGCTCCTGCCACAACAGCAGGGAATGCACCAGGCAATGCCTAGAAATGCAAAAGAAAGGAATCTGAGAACAACCTTTCACTTTAAAATAGTTAAGTTCCAGCCAATACAATGATACATTAAGCAAATTAATCAGTTTTACTTTTGTGCATTAACCAGCACATATTAACTAAATAGTTGTTACTGTTACAATCAAGGATCTCGATGTTGTGATGCTATACCGCCAATATGAACAAATGCTAAAGTGTACCTCATTACAAGAACATGCAACAACATTAACAGGATTAAAGAATGGTAGCAGTCCAAGACCCCCATATGCTTCTAGAGTGCCATCCACATAACCAACAACAATCAAAGGCCCAAAGCAGTAGGCATAAGAAAAGGGGATTAATAACAACTTTTGGTAATTGAATAAAAAGATTGACAAAGACAAAAAAACAGCAAATAATTATGAATCACTCAAGATTGACTGAGAAAAAAAACTAAAAGTTGTATATGAAAATATTGTGAAAAAATTATGATGAATTTCCATTATGACAACACCTCAATAAGTACCTAACAGGAATGCCCGACCACATGAAATGAGTACGAGTATCTGCAGTACCACAGCTACAAGGAATACGGATCCACCTTATTTGATTCAAAAAATATGATTGTGAAATCCCCCACTCAACCCTAGCAACCAAGGAATGTTATCTAGATTCCTGCAGAAGATTCAACTTGTGATCCAATTTAAGCCGTTGTCAGATGATATCCAGCATTGTGAACATGCTAAAGATATGGGTTAAAGCCACTTGGTCATAGCAATAAAAAAAGTTGGAAACCCATACAAGCTTTTGTAATTGTCTTCTTTCACCCCCTCCTTGACTAACAGTCAAAGAATCAGTTATCAACTTGATGTGATCATCATGCAGAACTACTCCAGCTTACCATGAGACAGCAGAACCACTAAAAACTCCAAACGAAAAAGATCACCAATTTTCCTTGATATCCTACAAGCACATCAAGCTTCAGAGTTCGGACAACTCATCTCAACTAAGACCACAGACAAACACATATGCAAACTCCATCCTCATTGCTCCATGCTCCTTAATATGGTTCGACGACCAGGACATTTTGTGCCTCACTTTTCTACAGCTGAAGGCCTGAAGCAGACGAGTATTTGCACTTGGTTAATAGAAAAGTTTGGTATGCTCTTCATATTCCAATCTATAACCACAATGTTCCTTCTTACATATTACAGTAAGAAGAGGTGAGACAGTATTAATACTACTAGTGAGACTTCAGAAGATTTTATTAGAAACTATAAATAAAAAATAAATGCTCTTAATTTAGTTAAGGATATTACTTTATAAAGAGCACAACGGTGGCAAAAGATCCACTTAGCCAACCCCCAATAGTAGGGACATAATAGATTCTTTGTGTCGGTGTAAGTCTACGAGTCCACGATTGACCATGCTCTCATCATAGAAAAGCCTTAATCCAATTACAACAAATTAAACACGTAAACATTCAATTGTATTGTTTGAAAGCATCACCAAACTTGCTTATCTTTTTAGGTTTCTATTCTTCTCTCTTCCTCTCTAATATCTTCTAAAATGAAAGATTATCTCTTTTAAAATATGCACAGCCAGGGCATGTATAGGTTTCACAAGGACTTCAAAGTTCAAAGCAATGAGCCTGGAAATTCCATCTTCAAGAGACAAGTGATTCTTTGCTTGCACCAATTGTTTCCTTTCGCCATCTGTTAAATCCATGTCAAGCATTTCTACCACAACATAACTTATGAAAGATCCATATTCTGTTTATATACCACATAAACTGTTAGACACTATTAAATATGCTTTATCCAATAGGATGAATTCACACAGATTCATTAAGAGACCCCAGCTCCTGATTTGCATCATTCATAAAGGCATAAGCTATGCAACTTAAAAACACAATAGCTAAGCAAATTTTTTTTTCTCAAATAAGAAATTTCCATTACAGGCATACATGACGTTCACACGTGAACTCAAACCTGAGACATATTACTTATACAACAATGCACTAACCAACTGGGATGTCCCAACAGAGACATAACTAACCAAAATTGATACTACAACCGCAATCATAAAAATTTAAGAAGTATAACTGAAACTAGAAGTACCACTTGTGGAAGCCCTTGGATCAATGAGAATGTCACCCTTGCTAGTATAAATGGCAGAAAGCAACAATCAATTTGACACAAACGATTGGAACTTCAAGAATATTTGATGATATTGCAGGGCACATCATAGAACAAATGTATAAGCATAAAATAGTTCCAATATGCAGGACAAAGCCTCTATATCATGAATGCTGCATAGAATGATTTTAATCTCATTTAGTTAAAATAAGAAAGTCTGAGTGTATAAGCAGAATTTACCTTACAAAGATCAATGATAACTAACGCATAGTAGATGGGTTTGAATGGTGGTTGAGGAAGGAACATTATCTGCAAAAAATGAATGACAATACTAAATGGAATGAACATACGAAAGTACACTAATGGCATCAAATATAAAGGGCAAAAAAAGAAAAACTTATTTAGACTACAAAACCAATACAGAATGCAGATAAATGTGTCTAGAAGTTCATGCATATTAATGCTATTGCACTGTACACCAATATTTTATATATGTTGGACACTCAAATCATTAACATAATGCTTCAGGGCATGTCAAATATGAGCAATATGTGGGTAATTAGAACCTTCAATTGGCTTGTTAATGTACATATATATGCATATGGCTACAGGTACTCTGCAAGTCTTATTTGATGATCAGAGATTTTTGTATATAGTATAAATTATAAAATCACAAATAAGATATGAATATATACACAAACTGGTCCTGCCCATATTATGTTGTCCTACTTTACAAGAATTATCATGTCGGTGTATCCATATTGTATCATGCCATGTCCTGTGTATGTACCATTCAGTGCATCAAAGCCCATCGTTACAAATTACCAATATAACCTTTTCTAAATACCATAAATTTGTAATTATCTTCTCCTTTTCATCTTTTATCTTTTTTGTCTTCCATCCGGAGACTGCTATATACATAGGTTTGTACATATGAATTTAGATAAATAAACTTCAAATGACCAATAAAATTCACACACTGAAGCTGAAAAGACTATGGTCAGCCAAGAACACAGGATAATTGAAAGTTGAAACTGAGAAGCAGCTTATACAAAAAATATAAGGCTAACCTGTGAAAATATTGTCTCTGCCATCAGATATTCATAGCGGAACGGCACAGGCAGGCTAGCCATGTAAGAAGCACATTCCTTCCGGCTATCTTTCCAAGAATAGATAATTATCAAAGCAAATTATGTTTAGAATAATGAAGTACATCAACTAATAAACAATACAAATTTGTCAGTAAAAATGTGTGACGAATATAGAAATTGCAGACACAGAATTTATAAGAAATTGAATTTGTAAATTGGAGTTCAAGATTACGCATTTGCTTATGTTTAGAATAATGAAGTGCATCAACTAATAAACAATACAAATTTGTCAATAAAAATGTGTGATGAATATACAAATTGCAGACACAGGATTTGTAAGAAATTGAATTTGTAAATTGAAGTTCAAGATTATGCATTTGCTTAAGAGTGGTTCTTGAAGTAACACTGGAACAATCACAAGCAGGGTTCGTCGTACCAAGACATACCGCCTAGTATGGGTGGTACATACTAGTCCGATAGGGGTAGTACATACCAATTTGTCAGTATCAGTGATTTAAAAAGCGCTAGGTGCCAAGATCGAAAAACGCCTGAGACCAGTGTCTGCCATACCGAATCGTACCGCCCGATACGGGCGGTACGTACTGGTCCGACAGGCCAGCGGTACGCGGACCGCCCGATACCGGTCCGCACTGTAGCACTGTAGCAGTGCTACAGTGCTCGGTACACCGTACCGTACCGGTACTGAGCCTAGGTCGAAATACCGGTACGGTACGGTATTGCGAACCTTGCCTGAGACGCTAAGCACTCGCCTAGACGCTCGCCCGAGTGAAACAATGTGCTAAAATATAAAAATATACAATATAATTAATAAATATAATTATTTAAATAAAAAATATGATATTAAATTAAGAAAATCTTGTAAAATTATAATATCACATTAACAAAACATCTCAAAATTCAAAACAATAACAATAATTTCAAATAAATAAAATTTAATAGCATTAAAATCAAAATAATATATTATTAATCTAATAAATAAAAATACTGTTACTTGTATACAGTTATAGTAGACTATTAATATATTGTTAACAGTATACTATCAATGTGAGAAGAGTGTGAGTAAGAGGAAGATTGAGGCTACTGACTGAGAGCAGCGAAAACGGTAGCAACGAGCAGCGACAGCGACAATAG
This sequence comes from Musa acuminata AAA Group, assembly GCF_036884655.1. Taxonomy (NCBI): domain Eukaryota; kingdom Viridiplantae; phylum Streptophyta; class Magnoliopsida; order Zingiberales; family Musaceae; genus Musa; species Musa acuminata. The sequence goes on along the minus strand of NC_088331.1, from coordinate 5,783,037 downwards.
TGGCAGCGATAGCAGCCAACGATGACAGTGGCAGCGGTAGCAGCCAACGATGACAGTGGCAGCGGTAGCAGCCAACGATGACAGTGGCAGCGGTAGCAGCGAGCGATGACAGTGGTAGAAGCAACGGGAGTGGGAGCGACGACAGTGGTAGCGATAGCAGTAGCAGTGGGAGCGGCGAGCGACGACAGTGGCAGCGACAGCAGCAGTGGGAGCGACGAGCGACGACAGTGGCAACTGTAACAGCGAGCGACTACAGTGGCAGCAGCGAGCAGCGACAACGAGAGCGGCGACAGTGGCAGCAGTAAAAGCGAGCAGCGGCAAGCAGGATCGACGAGCAGGATTAGGGTTGAGAAGTCGCGAGAGGAAGGCTAATATCGGTGCTTTACTTGGTTCGATTGAACTAACTAAAGCAACGGAGATCGAACCAGACCTAAAACGCTGGTTCGATCGCCTGGTTTAACCCGGGTGCTCACCCAAAGCACCCGGTGCCTGGGCTCAAGCGAGCGCCCAGGCGGTGCCTCTTTAAAGTGTGCTGCCTAGAAATGAAACGTGGCGAGCACCCAAGCGCCTACTGAAATCACTGGTCAGTACGCCCACCGTACCATATGTCAGTATGTCAGCATACTTTGATATGTGTCATACTGATGGCCGATTGTTAGATTGGTACGGACCAATAAGATGAACCATGATCACAAGTAACAAAACACAATACCATAGATAGTTTAGAAGACAATGTTGCCAGAGTTGATTACTGTCGGTATTATCAACATTTTCACACAGCAACAAATTGCACAGTGACAAAATTAGTCAAAGGTGGTAACTATTTAGCATGATATGGAACATAAACAAATGGTTCTTCAAAGCTATTTATTTTCTGTTTTGCTTTTCACTTCCTGAAATTGCCGAAGAAAGCATCAAATTTAAAATTGTGCATGCGAGAGAAAGACTAAGGATGCCTCTAGCAGACCGTGTCATTGTGTGCCAAACCACATGATATATACATGCCTGCCAAGGATTAGCAAATGCACAAAATCAACAGCCAATCCTTGATCAGTCATTACAAATAAATTGGTAATGGCATGGGTCTACCAACATATATACAAAATGATTAGATGTACGACAAAACACAATTTCACAAATCAAGAACATATAATAGGACAAAACTAAGGGCTCCTCCAAAAACATCAGAAGCAAATATAATTTATTTTATATGTTTACTACTTTACATAAACTCCTATGTTATCTAACTACTTGTTTTAGAATATTCAGAATTAGGATATATGAAAGTACATAATAAGCAAATCGATGAATGAGATCAATATTTAACAAAAAAATCAATGTGCTAGAATCTAAAAGAACTTCACAAAGGTTATCGTAATAACCATGGTTCTCTTTACCGGTCTATACCAATGTATCGATCGACCATCGGTACAGTACGTATCAAACCATACCGATGTACCAACACATGATACGATAGGAAGCACCGACAAACTGATATGTACTGCTCATACCAGTCTCTACATGCTGTTTGTAACAAGCGACATACCGTGGTACGGCGAACCTTGGTAATAACCACTACACATAGGAAGAAGTTTATCAACTACTTTAATTTCATTAAGGTTCTGCATACCTGTTTGGTATCCAGTCAAACCAATATGTAGTAATATGAATGTCTAAGAAAAATGATATTAAAAAAAATAACTAATGTGGAAACCAGAGCAGTGCTATACCTATGTAAAACTAGCAACTCATGACAGATATATACCAGGAAATATACCAAACAAACCACACTAATTGAAACTACAATTATGGTTAAAGCTAAACTAACTCAATGGCATCGAAGAAATTAATTTTTGTAAGGTCCAAGCTTTAAACTAAAGCAGTTTTTTATGCAGTAAAAGAAACTCTTACAGAAAACAACGAGATTCTTGACAAACTAATTAATGACAAGAAAAATGATAAACAAAAAATTGTTGGTTATATCAATGCTTAATATGCATCTTCAAAAAGTTCTCTTGCATCGAAATAAAGTTTACAAAGTGTACTGCACCCAAAATAATAGGGCAGTGAAAACCAGATGTAATGAAAAAGGCAGCTAGTACCTTAAAATTTATGCGTTCAGCAATAAAATGAACAAAATAAACTACAAGATGAGCAAGCAGAATATCTAAAAACATCATTGATCTAGAAAGAAGAAATGCAGTAGGATAATGGGAGAAACAGTTGAAGGTCTTGGCATTAGCAAAGCAAACTTGAACAAGGCCCTGTTTGGACAATAGTGGTCTATTCCAGAGGATCTAAAAGCAATAACCAAAAACAGAAGCATGCATCATGAAAATGCAAGTTAGAAAGGCTTAAAACTGGCAAATAAGGTTGCTATTACATGAATAACTGGCAAAACAGGATTAATGAGGACATATGATAATGATAGCAACTTAACTGAACCAAACATCAAATTTTCATGACTCAAGTTAAATAACATATGGCGTGATAGTGCACATTACTTTCAGAGCATACTTTTTGACAAAATCTAGTATATAATTTACTTTTTACTTTTCCATTGTTTGAAAATAATAACACTTCCAACAACAGGCCATCCTGATCTAATCTTTTTGAACAAACCATGTAGTGTCAATATTTTTGATGCAACAAGAAACAATGTGAAATTAAATTTTAGATACAATGAGAAACTATGTAGATTTAAACATGAAGACAAGGAAGTGTATAACCAACCATCCGTTGAAGTAAAGCAGCACATCCAACAAATACTCTTCAACAATGAACCGATCAATTGGTTGCATTTTCTGCCACAGAGAAGAATTAATAATTGAAAAGACTACAAGGAAAATAAGATTTGTCAAATAACTGGAAAAGGTAATAAATAATATATTGAGGTAAAAATGTAGCAAGAAGCAACTCTATCATTGAATGGCCCAAACCCAGTTCAAAGTCGGTTAACCTTTTCCATTCTAGCCAATTTCCCACCAACTTCTGAGCATATGACAGAGAAATCAACTAAAATTGTAGCAACCTTAGGTTATATTAATATGGATTGAGAAGTGAGAACATCAGTATCAGTCAACATCATGAGCCGACTTAAATCAGTAACTTTAGCATTAGCCAAGTGTGCTTTTTGCGAGAAACAATTGCTTATATTAGCAATATCTTATGGGAAGATTACTTGGAGACTTAATTGTTGGAAAAAATCTCAAACAATGGAAGGACAAGTTACCTCAATTTTGTTTGAAGGAAATATGTGAAGTCGACGAAGCCGTTGAGGATACTTTAACTTAGCTTCATAATTTTCTCTTTCTCTAGAAATTGTAGACCGTGATGATGATGTAGATTGCTTAGGGCAGCTAATAGGAGAAAGATTATAAGACTTTCCAGAGACCAACTGTTCTTCAAATGATAGATGAGGTCTTGGAACTGCAAGGTTAAATTACTATTACATTAGAAAACATGGATAATAGGAGGAAATAAAGAAATACAAAAATTTAGTAAGAATTTTCTTGACTTACATAATGAGTTAACAATAAATAGTCAGATTGTTTAAAGTAACCAACAAACATAAAAAACATGCAAGCATGTGCATATAATGTAGATAATGATCATTTATGCCACTGAGCAAGGAAAAAAGCACAAATTTCCTAAGTACACATAAACATAAATACACACTCCTTATAAAACAAAAGAATATATACACATAATAAGAAAAAAAGGAACCTACACACAAGACATAGAGAAGATACACATGAATGGACTTTTAATAACTATACAAAGTCACTTTAATGGGAAAGAAATTATGAGACAGAAAAACATGAAACTCATCAGAAAACCAGAGCTGCATCCAAAAATTAAGCACAATCCAAAACTTGGTTGATTTTGAAGTTAAGATTGACAACTTATATTTATTATAAGCAAAATGGCTAATCAAACATTGATTTATGGTAACTAAGAGAAACAAATGGGCATGTTCTCTTATTATGGTCCTAAATAATAATCAGAAGATTCAATAAAAGACACCATTGGCACTTGTCTGATATATGTTTCAGAAAAGTTTGGCCTTTTAACTGGATCATCTGCCAAACATTTACTACATAATATCTCCTCCACTTAAACTTTCTGCTTCTGTTTTATAACTTTGTAAACTTCATTATCAACATCTCGCAAACCTATTGACTCCTTTGCATATAAGCCATGAGTTATTTTCAATTCAACCTACATAATTGAATTGAGCACAAGACAATAAGATCTGTTGCTATCACTATTCATTATCCTTGTTTCTAGTATGACCATCCATGTTGGTAGTTCTTTAGTTGGCATAACCAAATATCTTGGCCCTAAAGAAGTCCATCTAGCATCTAGCTATGCACCACAACTGCCTGTGAAAACCTAAACTATAAAAGTGAGCGTATAATGCAAATTATGAACTGAAACAATTTTCCCATCTCAGAAAACATGATATAGCATCATCTTGATGGTCCACATTTTAATCTTTTTATCTGGAATATCTGAGAGAGTATGAATACCACCAACGAGGCAGCTTCATGAACTTGTATCAAGTCACGAAATAACCAGAATAATGCCATACGTCTGTTTAATCTACTCAAGCTCTCCAGCCCCAAGTATTTCACATTTGTGACAAATTCACAAGTAAAATATGCCATTTCAACCACCAGAAGTGCTGAAGTAATTTTTTCAAATAAAATCTTAGTCCATGATTAGATACTAAAAAGCTATTATGTAAGACTGAGATCCATACTAAAATCTTACAGTAAAAGGTTTCCTTTGAACAAGAAAACCTTCTACTAGTGTACGACTGAGATCCATGATCTGTCACGCAGCTGCATGGCTGTTTCTCTCTGGAGTAAAATGAATAACCCTCTATCCTTGGATATGTTTCCCACCATGCTTCTATGTGGCTTTCCGCTATATGGGTTCCCATTTTCACCAACATTCTTAAATGATTGAGATGGAAAGATAGACCATTTCATAAAAGAAGCAGAACATAGATTGGAAACCACTTTCAACAAGATGTGAGACAGGTGTTTCTCCTGTACTATGTATCAAATACCTCTAAGAAGCCTGAAATTTTTTTGATGTTTATGCCATGGTTCGCCATACCACAGTGTACCACCTGGTATGAGCGGTATATACTGGTCATACAGAGGATCAGTATGGGTGGTGCATATCGGTTTGTTGGTACACTCACCGTATCATGTGTCACCGGTACGGATTGGTAAGGCGAACCATGGTTTACGCAATGAGAAACCATAAGTTCCTGAATAAATCAACTACACAAATGAGTCCACTGAGACTCAAAGATGGCCTTGTTCCATCCACCTCTATGCATTAGGTATCACAGCCAATCATATTGACCATGAGAATCAACAAAACCATTAACTTAGTTCTCTGATAGGAAGTAGAAACTGATAATAAAGATAAGTGCAGAAATGAACAACCAAACTACCAATAACATGCCCTTCAATTTTACAACTGCAGTTCTTATGTCCAGTTATGGTGGCACATTATTATCATAGGCACAAAACACAATGAAACTTATTAACATGAATATGAAAAACTTGACCTACATCCTCAGCCGTCTTATTCCCTTCTTTGGAGAACTAACACATTTTAGCAATAGTCTAGACTACCAACATGGTATTGCACACAACAATATGGCAAGATTAAGTATTAAAAATCCTCATGCATTGAAGCCTATAGTTCACCTTTACTCTACAAGATTACAGCAAGCCATCAATCAGATGATAATCATCAAATGTCACACAATGATAACTTGGGCCAGTCATAACATGCAATAGTTGGCTTCCACAAAGTTGCACAAGTTCATATAGTGCACAAATACCAGGACTGTAACCAAGGCTGGTTCTTTTGTATCTTCTACTCGTATTGCCCTAGTACTTGCCAATAATTAGATTACACATCAAGCATTCAGCAAAAAAAGTGGTACAATACACCAACTCACAAAGTATTGACATTTCCAGTTCCAGCCATGATAACTAGAATAGGAGCATACCGTGCTAGAATACCAACACATAGTACATCGACACATACCTTGATAACTTGAAAAGGAAAAGCAAGGGAGGAGATGGAGAAGTATCGAGAGATTAGACGGACCAGTATTGAACATGTCTGTGCCAGCATATGGACACATAATATGCCGTAGCATACCGTGGTACCCTGAAGGGGGGAGCAGGGGAAAGCTACGAGGAAGAGGAAGACAAGAAGAAGTATTGAGAAAATAGATGGGTCGATGATGGCTGATGGATGGTGGAAAGCAAAGAGGAGAGGGCACCAGAAGTGGCAGTGGAGTTGGGGGCCATGGTTAAGAGCAAATCGCAAGCCCTAAGAACGGGATCTGCTTCTCAAAAATTGAGCCACTATCACTTTAGTGAGGAAAAAGGATCGACTGCCTAAAATGGGGCAATCTGCATCCCGGTTCATGCACAAACCATGAAATATTGAACTAATACAAAATAGTCCAGGCGAAATGTCCGTCCTTGCAAACAGATGGTTGGTACTTTCCAATAAAAAGATTACATATCAAGTATTGGGCATGAAAAGTTGTACAATATGATAAGGTTATCATGACTAATTGCCGGAGGGCAACATGTGGAGTGTGGACTCCATCTATCTAAATAATTTGTCAGTATTTTGGCAAACTTACTTTCACCACTTCCAAATGCACATTTTTGCTTGACCATGATTAAAAACTGTTGCTATTAACACAAGCAAAGCAGAACTACAACAAGGATATACAAAAAATGAGCACTAAATAGAAACCATCTAGATCAACAATGGCATGTGAAAAAGATGCAAATAGAGCACGTACCACTATCAACCTTCCATCCATTAGTGGAAAGAATTTGTATATGATCCCATAAATCTTCCACAAAATCCTGACAAAAAGAACAACTAGTGATATTAAATAACAACAATCATAGTTATATTTATATATTTAGAAGGTTTAACCATGACAATGGCATCACTATTAGTGTATTTAGAAGGAATATGTCCTCATGTAAAAGCACAAAACAATAGAACAACAAGCATACATATGATCACTTAAATAATAATACAAGAACAAACTTTTCTTTACCATCTTATATTCTTGATAATGACAAGTAATTATGCAGACAAGCTAACTATATTATGAAAAGTCGTACTATATAGTGAAAAGTCATACTATATAGTCATAATATAGTCATACTATATTATGCAAAGTCATACTATATAGTCGTACTTGATAATGAAAAGTAATTATGTCCTCAAGTAACTATATTATGATCATACTATATTATGATAAAACCAGTGATTTCAATAGGCGCTCGGGCGAGACAAGGCGAGGCTCAAGCGTCTCGCTTCATTTCTAGGCGGCGCGCTTCAAAGAGGCGTCGCCTGGGCGCTCGCCCGAGCCCAGGCGTTGGGCGTTTCGGGCAAGCGCTCAGGTTAAACCAGGTGGTCGAACCAGCGTTTTAGGTCTTGTTCGGTCTCCGGTGCTTTAGTTGGTTCAATCGAACCAACTAAGGCACCGATATCAACCTTCCTCTCGCGACTTCCCAACCCTAACCCTGCTCGTCGTTGTTGCTGCCACTGTCGCTGCCACTGCCGCTTCTCGCTGCTACCGCTACCACTGCCACTATCGCCGCTCGCCTCTCCCGCTCCCGTTGCCGTTACTCACTGCTACCTCTTCTCACATCGACTCGATAGCATACTGTTAACAATATATTAACAATATACCGTTAACTGTATACTAATAACAATATTTTTGTATTTATTAGATTAATAATATATTATTTTGATTTTAATACTGCTAATTTTTATTTATTTGAAATTATTGTTATTGTTTTGAATTTTGAGATTTTTTGTTATGTGATATTGTGATTTTGTAATATTTTTTAATTTAATATCATATTTTTATTTAAATAATTATATTTATTAATTATATTATATATTTTTATATTTTAGTGCCTCGCTTCGCTCAGACGAGCGCCTAGCGTCTCGAGCGTTTTTAAACCTTGGTGCTTAGCGCTTTTTAAATCACTGGATAAAACAAGAACAAACTTTTCTTTATGAAACTAAGTTTCCATTAAGATCATACAGGGTTTACAACCTACATAGTTACATCCATATTTTTCATGCATCATATATTATGGGTAATAAAGGCATGGTATATTTTTATTGTATTTTAAAATTACAAAAATAGACAATAGATAAACAAGAAGTGTAATAAACTGCAAAGAAGTTAGTAAACCTAGGCCATAGAGATCAAAAGAACAATACCTTTTCTTTAGCAGATTTGTCTTCATCCGCTTCAAAAACGATAAAACTTGTATCTTGAGAATGCTTCCTGATGCTTAAATAAGATTGTATTCCAACAATGACTCGATCAAACTCATCTGGAACTTGCTACAGTCCAAAATAATGTTGAATTTTTTACTACAACTGAAACTTCCATAAAATGACTTACAGTTTAAGTAAAATAGATAGCATGAAGAACAAACAAATTAGTCAACATATTTATTTAATCATTGGCAGCAGAGAACATCAAGCAAACTCAATGACCCATTTAACATAGAAATAGTAAAGCTACATGCTTATAGAAACCATAGCAATTGAAGATGCTTAGCAAGGAACTCCTTATATGATCTAAGACATTTAGCAAGGAACTTTCTCCCTATTTGGACAAAGGGGCATATATGATGAAATAAATTTGCCATGTCTTTTGTTCATGCGGTTTTCATCACATATTTATTAAAATATATGTCTGCTCAGTTACAAAAAAGAAAAACAGAAACTTGGACTAAGTTAAGGTACCATAAACTTCTTTCTCACTACAAAGGCAAACAAATGAGTATGCAAGGGCTGCAAGGTCATAGTGTGGGAAAGCATGAGTCTGAACAAAAATTTAAAGTTGTGGTCCGATGCTGGTTTCGACATATTGTCAGACTAGTACTATACTGTTATTAAAATAATAATAATTCTCTACCAATAAGTGTATGCTGTTTAATATTTCTAGTATCACTGAGAAATCAAATACTTTCGGGAAGCTTTGAGCAAGCATTTAACATGTACCAAACAAGTAACCTACAGATTAGATCCAGCATGTAGTTGATATAGATATGGCAATCATTTTGTTTACCTGATTGCTTCATGGGCTATCAGATTTTGAGATAATTTTGACTGTGATGCTGTCTTTGGAAAATCATATATCAGAAATGAAACATTAACAAAGAACCAAGGTTTCCAATTAAAGCATCCAAAATTATGTCCCTAAGCTGACAGCCTCATAATACACGCACAGAAAATTTGCAGGTTTCTTCCTATTAGTAAGTGCACATAGCAGTAGGATAGGCCTATGCCAAATCACAACCCCAGTGCTTGATGCAATCAAGGTCCAAGGTGTACCTTGGATCTAGCTAAGTTCTAAGTTGGTTACTAGCTCAAGGTCAAATGTCTGTGATTCAGTCAAATTTAAAGTCCTACATGGCAGTGTTGTCAATAAGCACTAGGTGCCAAGGCTCTAAGACACCCGAAGCATAGAGAAAAAGAAGAAGAGGGCGGGAGGGGGAGAGAGGAGGGAGGGGGTACCATCGATCGTCGATGGTGTTGAGAGCCACCAGAAGAGGGAGAGAGATGAGGGGGTCGAGGGGAGAGACAGACTCAAGAGAGAGGGAAGGTGATTATATTAGGGAGAAGCATAGAGCAGGGATGGCAGTTGTACCATTGGCCTTCGAAGCAATCAAGAGTTAGATAGAGGGGTACCACCGTCGAAGGTGGAGGGAACAACACGACAAGAGAGAGAGGTACCACCGCTGGAGATGGAGGGAACAACACGGTAAGAGAGAGACAAGAGAGGGAGGTACCGTCGCGAGAGGTGGACGGGACAACATGGAAGAAGCATAAGGATTAGCACCGATGGATACCTCCTTTCATGAGGGGAGGGACCATCGACTTGCACACAAACATCGATCGTCGGTTTCCACACCCACTCGGAAGTGTAGATCCGAACGCCTCGCACGACGAAGATGACACAACGATTAGGTTAAAGAGGGGTCCCACACAAAGAAAGGGGGGGGTCGGGGACGAGGACCAGTGAGCTGGATAATATAGCTTGGTTGAATCGAATCAATCAATTCGGGTTGACTCAAGCTCGTTTAAAGCTGATTTGGGCCAGGCCAACGCTTGGGCCCAAGCGCAAGTCTACGCGGCGGCCACCTGAATCCTAATTTAGGTGCTAAGACTTCGCCTAGGCAAGCGCCTATTGATTTCACTGCTATAGGGTCTCAACTACCATGTGGCTTGAGATTTGTATGTGATTATACGATAGAAATATATTTTTTGAGCATTCATCTTTTTCTCTCTTACTTTCCCACTTAGCCTTTTTTAATCTTATTATTATTACGTGATTTCTGTGAATCAATTCCTATAGAAGGCATCAGTTGTCACTTAGGTACTTAGGTAATCAGGTAATCATCCCCTACGAATTAGTTGTAAACCAACACAGGGTGTTAACTAAACAAAAGGATGCATAGGTACTAGCCCAAGCCTAAGTAATAGATCCGTACAGTCCATCAACTTCACCCTTGTAACACAGTATTGAGCACTGGGGCAGTTATATTTCCTCTTTTTCTGTTTCATTGTTTCAATTTTAGTGCAAAAGAGGCACTACACATATACCCAGACATACAAATGCAGAGAGAAAGATCTTCATAGTGACAAAAAAAATGGAATATTAGAATTTATTTTAACAATAAATAAGCAAATTTGAGAATATCATAAACTAGAATTTGAAATATAAGAACACTGAAAAATCCAACAGGGCAAGGACAATAATGGGAAAAAGCTATTGGAGCCAAGATATGCATAACAGGTAATGTTCAATTCAATTACAATTTATGACCTCATAAAAGTAAGAAACACCAAAAGAGCATATGAAACGTTTATAACAAAAAATATCTGAACGAATAAACATAAAAGCAGAATTACCAGTGATGAAAGGGAAGATGGAACTGACTACCTAAATGTTCAATTCAATTACAATCAAATTGTTTATGAGCTCATAAAAGTAAGAAATACCAAAAGAGCATATGAAATGTTTATAACAAAAAATATTTGAATGAATAAACATAAAAGCAGATTTACCTAAATGAAAGGGAAGATAGGACTGACTACCTAAATGGATTTATTGCAAAATAAAATATCTGAACGAATAAACATAAAAGCAGAATTACCAGTGATGAAAGGGAAGATGGGACTGACTACCTAAATGTTCAATTCAATTACAATCAAATTGTTTATGACCTCATAAAAGTAAGAAATACCAAAAGAGCATATGAAATGTTTATAACAAAAAATATTTGAATGAATAAACATAAAAGCAGAATTACCTAAATGAAAGGGAAGATAGGACTGACTACCTAAATGGATTTATTGCAAAATAAAATATTGTGTAATACCTCAATCAATTCTGTGCCTCCCCACGGGAGACAGGACAAAATGCAGGTTATATAGAAGTCAGCACATGGTTGCCAAGAAGGATTACCAGCATCCTCATCGATAATTGTGGCAGCAGATGATAAAAGTGTCTCAAAGACTTCAATAACTGAACTAGGCAGGATAACTTTGCTGCACATCTACACCAAAAACCAAAGAAATATATCACCCACACAAGTATAACTCTAAAAATGCTAAGATACTATGGCATCTAAGAGAACCAAATAGAGCCTCAAATGAACTTGAGAAAAGTTCAGCACTTAAGCATATACAAAAGCAGGTGTTTGGAAACAGGAGATAAGAATCTTACTCTCAATAAAAAAATTGTTCAAAAGCTCTACAGATGAAGCTTATCTGCACCTTCTTTCTATATACCATATTACAGGGGAAAAAAAAAACCTTAAGGTATACCTCTTAAAAAATATGTTAAGTTTATTCATATAAAATGATAGAACTACATAAATAACCATGCTTTTGTATTATCACATCTTTAACTTTAATTATGTTGTGATAATTTACTGTTCTTTTCCTCAAGGTTCCAAATATCAGTTACTGATGTTGGTTGGACCATAAGGTATCTGAAACCATGCTTTTTCTACCCATTATTCTTTCCAGGTTGGGATTCATTGGTTCATTAATGTTATTTGCAACTTCAAAATGGTTTTAAATCATTTAATCCATGAAAGCACAGCACCTTAAAAATACTTACAGGAGTCCGGTCCAATTACAATTATTTGTATTAGTGTATACTAGATATATTGGACCTGAATGACCTAGGCGACTGTTGGCATCACAGTAAGTCCACTTCTTAGTGCCTTAATTTGCTCCTCACAAATCATTTGATCAATTTTCTTTGGCTAATTTCTGATATATATCCGAATTCTTGGAAAAATTAAGTTGATATCAGCCGATCTCAAAGACGGCTGATCTCTCTCCCTACTTCCAGCTGATTCCTGAAATTATACCCGATTTCTCAGAAAGAATGGATTACTCTCTGACACAGATAAGGATTGCCATGTTAACTAGCGAGACATACATGGAGCATAATGTAGCAAGATGAAAATTCAAACGAGACTAAAAAGCCAATTTCGAGTTTGACAACATCAGTAAAATTGGAGTCACAAACATCAAGATTCAGTGCATGTTTCTCCACAAGATGCATTTAAAAATTAAAACCTCACATAAAAAACCTAACAAAAACAGATGCAAATAACTGAAGAATTATCTACAACCAAGCAGAAAAAGGAAAATGGCAGGGGCTTGATAACTGGTAATGTCTCTAAAAACACAGATCTATAGCATACCAGAACTGTCAGAAACCTCATCAATGTACGAATCTTGTCACAATTTTCTGAAGACAATGCCTCCTGAAAATTTTAGTAAACAGAAGTGAGCTATATAGATGATTAATAAGAAACAATTTTTTAACAGTACAAATACAATATGACAGCTATAATACTTGAAAGCAGTGATTTAAAAAGCGCTAGAAGCCAAAAAGCGCCAAGGTCCAAAAACGTCCGAGGCGCTAGATGCTCGCCCGAGCGAAACGAGACGCTAAAATATAAAAATATATAATATAATTAATAAATATAATTATTTAAATAAAAATATGATATTAAATTTAAAAAATCTTACAAAATCACAATATCACATTAACAAAAAATCTCAAAATTCAAAACAATAACAATAATTTCAAATAAATAAAAATTAACAGTATTAAAATCAAAATAATATATTATTAATCTGATAAATAAAAAAATATTGTTATTAGTATACATTTAATATACTGTTAACAGTATACTATCAAGTCGATGTGAGAAGAGGAAGCAGCGAGCAACGGTAGAGGGAGCGGGAGCAGGAGCAGGAGCAGGAGCAGCGAGCGACGACAGTGGCAGCGGGAGTGGTAGCAACGAGCAGCAGGAGCGAGAGTGACGACGGTTGCAACGGTAGCGGCGAGCAGCGACAACGGTAAGGGAGAGGCGACAGTGGCAGCGATAGCAGCGAGCAGCAACAACGACAGTGGGAGCGGCGACAGTGGCAGCGGTAGCAGTGAGCAGCGGGAGCGGGAGAGACGAGCGAAGACAGTGGCAACGGTAGCAGCGAGCAATGGCAGCGGCAACGGGAGCGGAAGCGGCGAGCGACGATAGTGGCAGCGGGAGCGACAACAGTGGCAACGGCAGCAACGAGGAGCGGGAGCGACGAGCGGTAGTGGCAGTGAGCAGCGTGAACGACAAGCAAGGTTAGGGTTGGGGAAGTCGCATTGATATAAATCTTTGGGGAAGTCGCATTGAACCAACTAAAGCACCGGAGACCGAACCAGACCTAAAACGCTGGTTCGGTCGCCTGGTTTAACCCAGGCGCTTGGCGCCTAGGCTCGGGCGAGCGCCCAGGCGGCGCCTCTTTAAAGCGCGCCGCCTGGAAATGAAGCGAGGCATTGAAATCACTGCTTGAAAGAAGTATCACAGATCATTTATCAACCAAAGACTTAGAACGGTAGAGTCATAAAGAAGAGACCTTGCTAGTTGCAAAGGGATGTAAAAGCATATATGAGCCAAAACGTATAGTATCAAGAAATCACCAACGCTTCACCAATGCGAAACTAAATAAGTAGGAAACTCCTCTGTGTGTGTGTGTGTATAGCGAACAAGATGTCAAAGATTAGCAAAGGTCTCACCTGTAGCTTGCAGTGTAGATCATCCACAATGTTTTTTCCAAAGTCCTCATCCTCTAAATTTATCATACCAACCTGAAGATGAGAAAGTGAACATACAAATTAAAAATGAAGCAAGTCTAACAACATTGTCAATGATCTGCACAAATCTTGACTCAGAAATTACGCACATTGCTCTTCTGTGTACTTGCACTCTCCTATAATAAAGCGATAAATGAACAGATGAAATGCTTCTAGATGGATGTAATGATGTTGCAAAATGCAAATTATATAGCTAGGAGAATGCAAAGTTTCAAAGTTAGTCTATCATATATATCCAACAAATTTATGAAAATAGTAACAGTCTTTTATTACAATCTGTTTGGATTTTTCCACCATTTATTCCAATGTGGGGTTCATTTGTTCTCAGTTAAAACCAAAATCAAGAAAGAAATAAAGAATCATCATGACATTTTAGTTTAGTGTGCAGGTTTTTTTTGGGGGGGGGGGGTTGGGTCAGGGGTAGGCAACTACAGTTGCTATGTCAAGTCCTGAAAAGCCTAAAAATGATACATATACATATATACATACATATACATATATATATATATATATATATATATATATATATATAGATATAGATATAGATATATATACACATATTTATATTTATATATATGCATGTGTATATATATGTACATATATATAACCAACCAGGGAATTAAAAAGAAATCCTTGAAAGTTATGTACTATAAGAAGGCTGATCCCAGAAAGTACCCAAATAAATGAAAAGAAATTTGAACGAAAAATTTAATATCACAGTTAAAGAACCATAAAAGTTACTCTCCTTGGCAGAAATATTTGAAATTTTTTCTTCGACTATTTTGGGAATGGTTTGTATGAAAAAAAAAAAGAAAAGAAAAGAGAGACCAATGCATGAAGCCCACACCACTACAGCATCTTTAGGTGGCTACAAGTGATTGGCATAAAAAAAATGAAGAAAATAAAGATAAAATCATGATAGAGCAAGCAGAGGTATGCATTGATCCATAACAACTATAAAGTGAAACAAGTGTATAAAGAATCTTAAAAAAGAATATTACTAATGGTAAAGAAATTATTTAAGCGTACCAACACTCCATAAAATGGAATTTTATGCGGCAACTGTTCGGCACACTGAAGAAGAAGCTGATTAAATCCACAAAGTCCATGTTAGCACAAAATAATCCATCAACGTAACAGCAACACATGCTTTTAGGTACAATAACATCAATAGAAACATTAGTTTCTAAATAATGCACTGCAAAGAAAACATGCAGAATATACTTCTTATAATTCTCAACATTAAAATGAAAATTATCAGGATCAGAACCTTGTGTATACTATATGAAGTCCATGTCAAAAACAGTAAATTCTTCAACCGAGACAATTTAAAGCACCAAGCTGATAAAACACTACATTAATATCTTTGATGGCAGACAAAAATTACAGTGCATCTGTTTATTAGTTATGTGTCCGGTGGTCATATTTTAAAAAAATACTCACATGATGCACTTCTCCCACATCTTCCTAAAATTAGCTTGCACTTAGAAACATATGCATTTGCACACATATATCCAGCAGTGATTTAAAAAGCACTAAACATCAATAGGCGTCAAGGTCCAAAAACGCCCGAGCAAAGCGAGATGCTAAAATATAAAAATATATAATATAATTAATAAATATAATTATTTAAATAAAAAAAATATGATATTAAATTAAGAAAATCTTGTAAAATTACAATATCACATTAAAAAAAGTCTCAAAACTCAAAACAATAACAATAATTTCAAATAAATAAAAATTAATAGCATTAAAATCAAAATAATATATTATTAATCTAATAAATAAAAATATTGTTACTTGTATACAGTTAGTAGTATATTGTTAATATACTATTAACAGTATACTATCGAAGTGAGAAGAGTGTGAGTAAGAGGAAGATTGAGGCTATTGACTGAGAGTAATGACAGCGGTAGCAGCGGCAGCGAGAGGGGGAGAGGCAAGCGACGACAGTGGCAGCAACAACGAGAGCGAAAGCGACAATAGTGGCAGCAGCAGCAGGAGCAGCGAGCGGCGAGCGACGACAGTGGCAACAGTAGTGGGAGCGGGAGCAACGACAGTGGCAGCGGTAGCGATAGCAGCGAGCAGCAGGAGCGGCAAGCAACTACAGTGGCAGCAGCGAGCAGTGACAGCGAGAGCGGCGAGCGACAACAATGGCAGCAGTAGAAGCGAGCAGCAACAGTGGCAGCAGGAGCGACGAGCGACAACAATGGCAGCGGGAGCGAGAGCAGCAAGCAACGAAAGTGGCAGTGGTAGCAGCAAGCAGCGGCAGCGGGAGCGGCGAGCAGGATTAGGGTTGGGAAGTTGCGAGAGGAAGGCTGATATCGGTGCTTTAGTTGGTTCGATTGAACCAACTAAAGCAACGGAGATCGAACCAGACCTAAAACGCTGGTTCGGTCGCCTAGTTTAACCCAGGCGCTCGCCCGAAACGCCCAGCGCCTGGGCTCGGGCGAGCGCCCAAGCGTCGCCTCTTTAAAGCGCACTGCCTGGAAATGAGGCGAGGCGCTCGGGCCTCGCCTCGCCTCACCCGAGCGCCTAGGCGAGCACCTATTGAAATCACTGATATCCAGAATAGAGAAAAGTAATAAGATAAATCTTGATAATTACCTTTGTTGCATGCCCTATTTCGACACTCAATAGTATGAGAACAAACTTTACCTGATGACATTATAATTTTCCATAAAATTAGGCCAAATTGGTAAAGAAAAAGTTAGACAAACATTTTGCTAGAGTTCAATGTATTGGATCCTTTCCTAACAGCTTGGTATTTGTTGTAACCCAATAAAAAAGTTTATCTTAATATCATGATAGGTTGCGAGTCCAAATCATGTATCTGCCCTTATTAATCTCAGTGCTTGATTAATATTTGTAAAATGTCCTCTCTGATAGGTTTGCACGATGTATTTTGGATCAGTTTTAAAAACCAAGCCTAATCTAACTTACATGTGAGAGGGGATGTTTAATATACGCTGGACTCTTTTGTAACAGCTTAACTTTTCAGACTTGTGGTAACCCAATCAAAACCTTGCTCTGATATCATCTTAAACTTTTCATCATTGCCATTACATCTAAAAGCTTATAGTAGTAAATAACACATGATTTTATTTATATTCTTAACACAACCCCTCACATGTGGAAAGATAGCTTAAACTCATCATATGAAACTTGAATTAATTGGGGATTATCCAAAGTTATAATTTGATCTGAACATCTAGTCTCGTTTGAAAAGAAAAGTTCTCAGTATTGCGGTAGTTGCTTCTACTAATAACAAATTTCAATAGATAAATTCTACCACCAATTGACAATTACAACAATGTTTTATTTTTCCGATAAACCTAATTAAAATAATGCCAAGATGCCTATGCCATTTACATGATCATTTTTTCTGTATACCAAGTTTACATTTAAAAACAATCATTTTCCCTTGCTACTTCAGCTATTAGCTAAAATTCCTGTAAACAAATTTTGTTAATGCTTCTTCAAATTATTATAACAATTAGTTCTAACCTCCTTCCTGCCAGTGCTCATACCCTATGGTCTCAAACTAAGATATCAGCCGGCCCCAACAAAAAGCAAAGATAGAACCCTTGCTTAAGATTCAACGCAAATGAGAACCAACATAATGGGTCACTTTCAGTCTTTGTTTTTCGAGGCAACTAAGGAAGATGCATCGTGTCACTTCTAAGTGACGACCTAACAATGTAGTCAGAAATTGATTACACAAAGATCTATATTAGCTATCAGCTATCTACACAGCCGTTACCATGGAAAAATATTTGTGGAACAACAATTTTTTAGTTTGTATAATGTCTAGCAATTGCCTATGTTTAAAAGATGATAGTCATCAGAATTAACTATGTTTTTCTGCATTTAGCTCTGAGTTATAATTATTTACTTTGAAACATCTCTGCATTTAAAAATTATTGCATGTTATTTTTCTTTTTAAAGCATAATTTTGCTGTAACAACCCCACTCTAGATCCCACGACACTGTCATACAAACAGAATTTTGGGTGACATTTTGGAAGCACGAATATCTTGCATCTAAAACGAATTCTAAAGCAGGAGGTAGTTTGTCAAGAAAGTAAAAAAAAAACTAACAAGAAGGATTTTTAAAGGCATCATGTATCCGGTGATTTAAAAACTCACACAATTTCAAGTTCAATGCTCAGATTATCTATCTGTTCTAATATATATTTCCTAGAACTTACATAAAGCACATTCTTCCAGAGAAACTCCGATAGTTTTTTTTAGATACAACTATACCGTTTTCTAATCTAAAATGCAAGAAGAATAATTTATTAAAACTTCCAATAACCTTAGGTTAATTTCAAAGAATTTTTTAAATGGGATTTTAAGATATTTACCGAAGCTGAAAATTCATCAGATTTGTCAAAGTTGTTTGATGTATGCCTTAAAGTAACTTCTGGATGTCTTGAAAATCATTTAACAAATTTGTCAACTCATTTGTTTGATGTATGGATCAAATTTGTCAAAGTTGTTTTTGGTCCAACTATCAAACTTTACAGATGTGTTAAGAATGTCTTTGCAGGGTGCTTCTTTGGATTCTCATATTGAAAGATAGACAAATAAAAATCTTCATCCTTGTATTTGAGTTACATTTATGCCATGTGACGACAATCAACGAACGTCTAATAAAGATCATGAGCTGAACACGGCATTACCTCAGATATTTCATCTTTGGAATGTTCAAATTCTCGCCAGAGCACACCATAACATGTTTCCTGTGACAAAAAACATATGATCAAGACAACAAATGAATTATGCATCTGGAAATTATTATTATGAAGTTTGACCAGATATCTGGAAGAGAAGCCTACTTGATCCTTTGAATTGACAAATAAAATAATGCTTTAAACAAATATTAAATAACCACTGCCTGGGAGAATCCGATGTTTCTTGATTCGATGGAAAATTTGCTAAACTATCAACATTTTGCTAATATTGTTTTGCAATGACAATTATAAGAAACTACATCATTACTCCAGTAACAAGTGCACGAAATCAAGCTCTTGCAAGAAGAAGAGATCAAGAGGTAATTTTTAACTTTGACAAACATCTCCTAAGAAAAATTCCTAGAAAATCAGATAAATTATTCAGTTTGACAAGAATCACGCCTGCTGTTTCTACATTTTTACACTATAGCATTCCACAACGACACTGCTCAAAATTTTGCCTATCGTGGATTCAAGCTGAACCTGGACAAATTCTGTTCCACGTCACAAATTTCAACTTAACCCTAGAACGGGATCGTAGAATACGTAAAATACCACCATAGACTAGGATTTTCTTCGAGAATCAGATGTCACCACAAACTAGGTTTATGAAGAATCAGAGGCCACCGCATACTAGGTTTTCCTTTTTATGAAGAATCAGAGGCCACCGCGTTCTAGGGTTTTTTTTCGAAGAATCAGAGACCCGTCACAAGCTAGGGTTTTGTCAAGAAACAGAGACTACCATAAACTAGGGTTTTTTTCAAGAATCAGAGGCCACCACAAACTGGGGCTCTCTTCCCGAGAATCGGAGAAACGACACAACCAAAATAAACAACGGAAAAAGAGATAGATAGATAGAGAGAGAGAGAGAGAGAGAGAGAGAGAGAGAGAAGACGAGAAGGAGGAACTGACAATGTGTTCTTTGTAGTCGACGGCGCCGCCGTACTCGGGACATTTGTCGCCGACCCTCAGGAGAAGAGTCTGCCAGCTGCTCATAGATCCCAGCTACCGAAGCGGCGAGGACGGAGGCGAGGGGTTTGGAGCACAAAGAAGTGATCTGAGGGAGTGCAAGATGGAGAAGTGAGGAACGGACGACGACCGCTGTGGGCTTCTACTTGGGGTTTCAAGGGCTGGCGGAAGCTCTCCATTGAATTGGGCTCAAAACGGGCTTGTCGAATGGGCTTTTAAAGAGTCGGAGATGACGATAAGAAGGGATATTAACCCTCCATTATGTGGTCAACATAAACGGCTGCAATGACCATTAAAAGGTAGAATCGCCCGTGCTTTCTTTGCACTGATAAGCTGTCCTCGCATACATACTTCAGTCAAACGCTAATTAGACATGTCACATCAATATTATTTGGACACTATATCTGGAGAATATTATCTCATCAAGGCATTTAATCTTTTTTAACCAAACGACGATCACAAAATGGATAATATAAAAATAATTATTT
Organism: Musa acuminata AAA Group; assembly: GCF_036884655.1. Lineage (NCBI taxonomy): Eukaryota > Viridiplantae > Streptophyta > Magnoliopsida > Zingiberales > Musaceae > Musa > Musa acuminata. The sequence goes on along the minus strand of NC_088331.1, from coordinate 5,762,573 downwards.
TTGGATACAGATTCTCTAATTCCAAGTAATACTACAAAAATAATTATTTTTAGATACGTAATATACTTGGTATATAGTACAAGTAATAGTCGATTCAAATATTAATTTGTCGTTTCTCAAAAAGAAATTAAGTATGTTTCAAATTTAAGTAATTTATTATTGATTTGTGTGCAGGAAATGTGACCATCCGGATGACATCAGGTTTCCATTCCCCCTAACCAAATATCACGTATGCTTTTCGGAAGCGTGACATGGTTAGAAATTTTTAATAAATAAAAAATTATTAGTGAATTATCACTTAAGGGCTTTATAATAGTATATCGAACCCTAATACGATGCGTGTGAGATATATCTTCATCAAAATATTTAAATTAAAATTAATAATAATATAATCATTAAACCCTTATAAATTTATCCTAATTTAGCACACTATCAACATGGGATTAATCGAAATGTTACATTCAGACTATCAAGTGAAATAAAATATCTAAACTATCTTATCTTTCGAGTGAAAAAGAAAAATTATAAAAAATAAATATAAAAGTTAGGAGATTTGAGAATAGAGTATTATCAAACAGAAGTATCTTCATTCACTTACATTATACAGAATTATCTTCCATGCTTATGTTTCTTTTGACTGTCGTAGTAAAGTTGATTAAATGTTCTCAAGGTCAAACAATGAATTTTCTATTATTAGTTTTAGTGGCAATTTTAGGGAGCTTTTAGAATCTGCTTTTGTTTAGTCTTTGTGCTGTGAGTCAGATTCCATGATATTTCAGCCAAAAAACGAACTAGCAAAGGAAGTAAAATATATAACAGACCAATGCATGAAGCCCACACCACTGCAGCATCTTGATTTAAGTATAATGTGAAACAAGTATACAAGAAACTTAAACAAGAACAGTACTAACATGATTTAAGTATGAGTCCAACATCAGAGGTAAGTATACGAGACACTTGGAAGTAGATGCCAAGGCCTTCTGATACTTGTACTAGGAAACAGAGATGTAAAGGAGTCTTCACTAGGTTGGAATATTCATATCATGCCATCACCTTCTTGAGATGTTAAAAGAGTCGAGACAAGCAGACACATTTCAACAAAAAAGGATGATAAGAAGAGGTTTCCTGTGTTTCCGCAGGGAGAAATGCCTTTAACAAGCTCTTCTTTGATGCGACCAAACAAGTAGCTACTGCACAACAGATGAAAATACCACAGTGCATTTACATGAATTTCTACTTCAGAAATATTCCAAGGGTGCATGTTGATGATGTCGTATTTGCGAATGGAGAAAAGCAAGTTATTTACTAATTAGAGATTTCTGATCTGCCCCATAACAACAATTTTGAAGTTTGCTCATTTGTAACTAAGAACTTGATGCTCCAAAGTTGATACATGAATATTCGACATATTTGCTATAAACGTTCCCAGAAGTTATATTGCTTGAAAACTTAAATGATACATGAAATTCCAGTTCTTGATCAAGTGCCCTAGAGTACATAACATTTATACGGTACCACAACTACATCTCTGAACTGCTGACTGGCATTTGGAATCTTCGATGTTTGACCATTCATTTAGTCCACATGTCTTGATCGGCCGCTCGACTTGGTATACCTTGTTTTCGTTTTCCAAACGCAGACAGTATGCCTCAAATGTACCTACTGTCACTTGAAGTCTGAAATCTACACTAAATAAAAAATTAATTTCAAGTCTATTCATCTCCATTGTGCTGATCCCTCCAACTTTAGCATAATAAGCATTGCTGAAAAATCTGGAGCAAAAAGACTAGCGTCACTTCCTGACAAGAAAGATGCAAAATCATGTGCATCGATTGTCGATATGTGCACAGCAGATCATGTACCACTCATGATGTGCATATTTCAGGACATGCAACAGTTGTATGTAAACAGAGAGACAAAGTACAGGTAGATGAGATTCAGAAAACTGCCAATTATAGGCTTAGGCCTCTTTGTTACTTGTGTTATGGAGCCACTGAATCCCTTCCAATTACAAAGGTGTTTTAGGAGTTTATCAGTTTTCATTCTTCTGGTGGATTCACTTCAGACGTACCAGTTTTCCCAAAATGATTAAAACCAATTTAATAACATGTTTGAGCCTGTTTTATAGCTCTGACCCGGCAGAATCAAATTTGATGGTTGAAACCGAAAAACATCAAAATAGCTACAGCTCTCAGTCAATAGTTACAACCTTAGACAAGCCAAAGGTCCAAAAAGTATTGGACCTACGACTGCCATCGTCCAGGTAACATCTCAAATATATGGATCGATGGAAAGAACTTGATGGGTCAATGATAGAGAAACATGACTTTGTTGTTGGATAACTTGACAAATTCGGTCCATTTTTTATCTGGAAAGATCAGTTCATCCAAAAGACTGAGTTTATAAAAGCCTGAGCTACTCAATTTTAATTATTTTATGAAGGCAGTACTAGAATTTTCACTTTTGCTAATCATTCCCTCATTGGAATCTAAAATTCAACCTAATGATATGTTTTAGTTAAAACTTAGATCCACATCATTAACAAATAATTTCCTAGTATATGAGGAAGTATCTATTCATGATAGGTGCCAACAAGTGGAAATTTTTCTTTAACCCAAAACTGTACCAAGACAATAAATAACAAATTTAGACGCATTATTAAGTAAAAAAAAAACCAAAAGATAAGCACTGCAGGCACAATTTCACAAAAAAAAGCTCTAAAGATGTTGAAAACTATAAATAGGATGTAAAAGTCAGCTATTCATGGCAATCTAGTTAGTAGTATATGGTATGTATAAGTAGTTGTCTAATATTTCACATCAAACTTAAATAAAATGATTGACAGCAAGCATTCTGCTATAGCCTGCAAAACAATCAAACTGGATCCGTGAATAGAAAGATACTAGTGATCTTTCAGATTAGTTGATATTCTTTACACATTGATTGATGTGATTCACATATATTGAGCATAAACAGACTCGAATTTCTTTAGCAACAGGAGAAAAAATATTCAGAAGGCTTAGTGCAACTGAAACTTACGCATCATCAATGAATTTTGCGGCAACAACGACACTTGCAATTAGCAATCGATGAACATTGAGGGAAGTCAAACATATGTTCGGTTGCTGAAGGAATCTTTCGATGTATATATAAGCAAGGACAAAGCAAGATGGGCTGCACTTTGAATACTTGAAGATGCGCTCCATGTACTTCTTTATGCTAAGGGTTGGTGCTCTCAGACCATCAAAGAGAGTTACAAATTCCTTTATTTCCAGCGAATCTAGTTTCTTTTCATTCTTTTGAACAGTGGCCTCGAGAATTGAGGATAGAAGGGTTAATACCCTTGGGAACTCAGCAACTCTTTTGGATGATGTGCTCAGACCCAATGCCAGGTAAACCTCTGGGTTTACAACCTTAGTGTCAGGTGTCATCGATTTCATACTTAGTCAGCAGTGACCTAACAAGTAGATCATTGAAATACTTAGGAATCTATCACTGTGATACAAAAACATCAAAGGGAAGAAACCTAATAACAAAATTAACATACTTTATATGGACATTGATGAATGCATGGCAAGAGTCAAGACAAATGGCATGCAACCAAATATGAGAAAAAAATATATAAGAGAACAAGAAGTAGTATTTATGAGAATTAAATTTCTCTCTCATTATGTCATAATCATGTAGCCTGGTCAAACAGTGAACAACAACTAGCATAAGTAAAGGAGAAAGAAAAAACTTACCACATTTGATTATAAGACCTGGGGCTCCTATATAAATATGTTCAGCTATTTGATTTTCTTTTTTCAAGTTCATTACATCCCCTCCTTTCTTGACAAGATGCATCTTTCAGCATCAAACACAGTTTCTCAAGGCTTGACATCTCCTTACATCCCAACCAAAATGTGCCACAATATGAGCTACATTTTGGCGTTTCCCACGAAGCTTGGGATGCCTCATGAGCTAATAGAAAATTGTTCTTATGACAGACTGATGTTGGAAACTTCTGTCTCTTAACACTTGACATGAAAATCTGGCATATTCAATATTCCTACTTAATATAATAAGTATCTGATCATCGTTGTCTTCAGAATTAATCTAGAGTGTGAACGACTTCCAACATGAGACTCCATAAAGAAGTTGATACAGGTGGAATAGCAACCAAGCAATCTGATCATTAGCAGAGTAAAATCGAACATTAAGATTACAGCTTTGTTTCTGATAAGAGGCTAATAGAATATAGCAATGAATTTTTTCCACAGCTTGGTAATTGGTTACTAAATCAGAGGGCTAAACAGCCTAAATTCATACAAAAACAGAGACACGACATTGTACTCTATTCTACCACCCAAAATATAAAGGACAAGTGATCCCACATTCTTATAACTCACATTCTTCCTGAAATCCATAGCCTGATAAAAAGGCCAAAGAAGCACAAGATTTGACCAAAACTCATCCCAAAAGAAACCAAATCAGACACAAAATCATGCAAGCACCGGTGGTACAGCTATGGCAAATCTAGATCTTAGCTCCGGAAGTCAAACTTGAACCAGAATCAACTGCGAAAAGAAATCTACAAAAAAGTGAAAGAATTGCTTACAACTTTTGGTCAGGAACTTGTGTTCTCTCTCTCCCCTTCTATCATCACCTCTTATCTCCACAAAAATGTCACGGATCTGAAAAATTACCTCTCATCTGCAGCCATTCTGCTACCTCCTCCTTCCCCAGCGGTGGCAAAGGTTGGTTCTTGATGGGAACACCACTGAACCACCACGAGTTTGGTGGTGGTGCGCTCTCTCGTCTCTCTATTTTTAGTTTTGTTGATTCTTTAGTAGTATTGCGGGCAAGAGAGCGGACGGAGATGGAGGAGGCAACAAGAGAAGAACATGAGATCTAACGGCAGCCAAAGAAAAAGCTATGTATAGTTTATGTTATCTTTAAGCGGTAGAATACGTGAAGTGTCGGCTGCTGTCGGTGATGGTGGTGTGTGGACCGGCTTGCCTACCCTGCTACTGGACAAAGCTCGTGCCCTCGTCATCGATCTCTGGCCTCAGCCACCTGTCCACTTCGAATGGAACTGTGACCGGACCCCATGTGCTTAGGTGGAAGGGGCCCTGTGAAACGAACGGCTGAGATGCCGTTGATGCACATTGGTTCGCTTACAAACAGAGTTGGAGAGGATCCCCGCCTGATCTGCTCCGTGACGCACGTGAGCGGGGATCACCCGCCACCGTCGGCTCCGCGATCTGCGACGGCTTCCAGCGTCGTAGGGTGACGTGGTGAGGGACAACTCGAGCAGCCAGCGGGGACGATCACCTACTCTGAAGGTGTGTCTGGATTTCGTTGGTGGAACCGCGTCGTTGCTGCTAGAGATGTGACAGCATCGAGCAGCGACCAACCCACCCACCCATCTGCTGCTGCGCTGTAATCTAGCTGTTCGGATTAGAGCAATGATAACATGCCAAGTCGTTTGATTAGATAATGTGGAGATAAAAAAAGACATGTTTTGAGCACGTGACATGTTATTTGCCAGCGCCGAGCTTGTCATTATATAGACACAGTGACTCGCCACTAATCACATGTTTTGAGCTGTTGTCGCAGGATTTATTGCTCAACTAAGGATATATATATATAACGGCAATTTATCCACTCAAGGATAGATTGTGGTTTACACAATCAGTCGAGTCCACGAGAGATGATTGATGAAAATCATCTATGTGAGAGGATGATTTATTGTTTATTTTTGGTTCTCAATGATGGAACAAATGGCAATAAATGATAAGGTGTTTTTATTATCAAGGGAGGAAGCTTTCTTTCATGTCATATTCATCTCCAAAAATATTTGCTATCTATGTTTGGAGAAATTAGTAAAAACATATGAAACATCAAGAAAAAATTGATAACCGTAGCTTGTTAGCTCCTTGAATCACATCGTATGGAAGTTTTATATGCCCATTTGTGTAGCTCATATAATGATGACAATTAAACCAGAATTAGCTGACACTAGAAGAGTAGAATAACTAGAAGTGAAGAAAATGTTGTGCCATATCATTGTCAGGAAAACAACATCCAAGCTTGATTTATTGGAAAAGATGAGTGCACAGTCAGGATAATGGTAGCCAACAAACATCCTGAGGAATTTGAATACAGTAATAAATCAAATGAATTGCCAAAACAATAAGCTGCCACATCTCAACTCTTTTTTTGCTATTTTAGAATATAAATCTGCTGAAACAGTTCAGTGTTGATCAGCCATGTTATTATGAAAAATACCGAAATATGTATCTAATGGTTCTTTATTCTCTTCGGTGAAGCCGATAGAAACCTACGAAGAGCAAGCATGGAGATCCACGTATACTTTGAGATCTTCTCCTTTATCATCAACAGCAAGGCAGAGCTTAAAACAGTTTTCACAATCTGAGCTTCCAAACCTTTGAAGAATCCAGGAATCCCTTCTTTATTCCATATAGAAGATAAAGCGCCTACCATTGTCTTGGGGGGTTTAGATTGGTTATCCATGTTGGATTTGTCTTCTGTATTGGCAGATTGAATCATTACTTTACACCTACTCACCAAGACAAGGTGTCAACAAATTGCATTTTTGATGCATGATGTTCAGAATAAAAAGAATTATAGAAACATCAACTACAAGCAAAAAGAAAAGCACAAGAAGCATCTAGTGAAAGAAATCATCACAGATGTTTTTCTGATACATTTGCTAAGGTTTTGTGCAGCCTACCTAATGGCAGGGTAGGTCAAGACGGTTGCCACACTCTTTGAAATGGCTCCTAGTAGAAATGCTGAGAAGGCAGAGAGAGTTGCTGGAGATGATTCTTTGCTTGCCGGCACAACTTTACTGCTTTGATTCCTCAGAAGTTTATGTTTTAACTGATCAAATACCGTGTACTGCATGTTTTATCAAGTTAAAATTGAACAAAGTCGAGATTAGGTTATTAATAGCAATGAATCAAAAATTAAAGTTTTGGTAATTCCACCATGAAAAACATTTGGTTTAATAATTAACAACTTTGTCAACAAACAAGTAATGAATAAGATTATTACTCAAAAATGGAGCATACACTGAAAAATAACATAATTGTGAGTTTTACGGGAATAACAAAACTCATAATTCCTAAATCAACAGTCAGAGAAAATGACACAATAAAAACAGACAGGAGATCCATCCAGTCTCCTCATCCATTTTACATATCAACCTACAAAAGAATCCAGAAGAACAGATAACAGTGACTTAGCTATATTCGTCTGCTGATATTGTAGTGTTCAATCTTCCAATATTCTTAGAAGCTATTATTTTTCTTTAACAATACCCAATCTCCATAGCTATCGCATCACACTTTTTGCTGTCCAGGATTCATGATACACAAAAACACCCATGCAACATAACAAGACATTTGAACAATTTATATCTCTATTCTGTGTCATATCTGCCAATGACCTAAGAACCAGCTTTACAGGATTTATCTGACTCTTTTTCATGTTAAATCCACTTGTATCTTTACTCCATTGCAAAGATCAGATAGGTTAAAGAAGTGGAACCTTCTTGTTTATACTTTATAAAACCACTGTTTATCTGATTTCATTAGTTCATGTATTTAACGTGTCTCGTCAATATAAATTGTGCTCAGCATGAGACTTGTGCTTCTGTGATAAAATCAGCTAAAACTATGCACAAAAACCCACAGCACTAAAAGTTCCACGAAGAAATCAGCACTATGGATTAGGGAAAACATGTTACCTGAATTGCAGGATTTGCTGTCAGAAGGAGAGAGATGCCTAGACCATCATATGCTTCACTCCAATATCCTTCAGACAGAGTTTCCCATAGTCCCTTGGACTTACCAAAGGCACTAGTTTGCATTCTGGAAGATGCTGTGTCCAGTGGCTGCAAAGACGAGAAATCATGCTAGTAAACATTGATGGAGCCAAATGTAACTAGCTGATCATGAAAAAAATATCTCAACTACATAAACACAGTATCAAATAAAAAGCATATAAAGCTTTTACCTGAGTTACGATAACGGTGCAAACACCAGCAGCAGCAGCAACAAACAAATTAGCTTTCGTTCCAACAGATTTAACTCCACTCTTTTGCAAGTATAGTCGTTTTAAATAGCTATAACTATAGAAATAGACAAATTGCGAGATAAAAGATTGTAAATTCTTGGTGCCAAGTCCTTGGTAGAGCGAGAAGAATTGGCGTTTAGAAATTGCCTCCCACAAGACATCGGAAAGGTTCCTAAAAAGAAAAGAATTCAAATCAGTGAATCAAACAACAAACCAATTGTTTGATGCAACAGTTGAAGCAATTAGCCCTACAAGAATAGGTCTGATTGCACTGCTAATTAATAAAATCAAGGAATAACTTCAACTTATCTATGCAAACCAGTTATGACCTCACAAGATCATTTTCCATAATTTTCAGAAAAGAATTACAGATAACTTACAAGCAGGCCACTAAAGGGGACCACACAAAGTTCCTTGCTTCTCCAAATTCCACCCTAAAAATAATCAAAGCTACTCAAACAGTCAAATGTTTTAACCAGCTAAAAGAATTTTTTTTAGTTATTCAGTTTTTGGTTGAAGATCTATTGAGATGAACTAATTGAATTTGCACATCTTCTCATGGGAAGCATCACAAAAGTTATGACTTAAGGCAGTAGAAAGCTATTCAGCAATCCGAGTTTCCATTCGGATCAAGTGAACTTCATTAAGTGGCTTAGAGGATTAAATTATAGAAAGCTCTTCTAGCTTCAGGTTACCATACACAAAGTGCATCTGTTACAGTTTCAGTTAGGCTACTGACAACTTCTAATTGGTTTTAAAGAATAGTTCGGTGTCCATTCAATGACTTAACTAGCTAATATCTAGTCAATACAATCCAGCATGTTTCAAATATCAGGATCCTTTTTAAAATTTCTAGTCAAATCGAAGTCAAATGAGTTGGAATGTCAAATTCCTGCTGCAGATTAGATTACAATTGTAAGCATAAAAAAAGTAAATCAGAGAACAAAATTAGGCCAGAATTATGTGGGGATTAGGCTGTCTAATCTAACTCCAAGTGTTCCATCCTAATTCTCATCCACAACCTTGTTCTATATTTAATGAACACTCCCATCACAATGAACTAAACCCACCTGTTACAAGTCCTTGACAAAAAAAAGTCTCGTCGTTAGTCGTTAGTCATTAGTCGGACTCTAATTTCTCTTTTTAATCCCTGGAGAACAACTCAAATTGCTTAAGAGAAGGAATATTTACAGCGAAGAACTTGCATTTCTTAACACAAGGATGTTCGACCGAGGGGAATTAGGAATATATTCAACAGCATGGATATTCCTTTTATATGCTTAGGAGTTCCAGAATGAAAAGAAGGAAAATTAAACATATCCCCTTGCCATCATCAAATCTACTTGTCTATTCACTACATAAATCCGGAACAGAGATTCATCCAGTAGTCAAAACTATGAAATCCTGAAGATGATCTAACTCACATGATCGAACATAAAAGGGAAGGAAAAAAATATAAATATCCAAAATAAGATAATATAAAAAAAATTCAAGAAACCAAAAGACCAGAGAAAAGAAAAAACAACAATTACCAAGCAATCAGGCAAACGCATCCACACGACAACACGAACTAACAACGAAGTACAAATTAAGATCAGGACACCAACTTGCACGATTCATATTAGGCCCAAACGGAAGATCGAGAGATAGAAAAGAAATCGTCCAATTCTATCAAAGAAAAAACCAGAGAAAAGAAAAAACAACAAAAGACCAGAGAAAAGAAAAAACAACAATTACCAAGCAATCAGGCAAACGTATCCACACGACAACACGAACTAACAACGAAGTACAAATTAAGATCAGGACACCAACTTGCACGATTCATATTAAGCCCAAACGGAAGATCGAGAGATAGAAAAGAAATCGTCCAATTCTATCAAAAATGACATTTTTTTCCTCATGAAAGACAATATATAAAGAGTGAGGGAGGAAGGAGGCTCGACCTGTACTTGCGCTGGCCGTGGGATCGGACTTCGGCCTGATACTTGGTCTTGCAGGTGTCGAGGGGGTAGAACACGGTGGTGCTCACCAGCGACCCCACCGCCCCCGACGTCGCCTCCGTCAGCGACTCCCAATCCAGTCCATCCGCCATCCCCTCTTCCTCCTCTCTGAACCTTCCTCCCTAGCGACTCTCTTCTGTTCTCTTCCTCTCGCGATCGGAGACGCGTACAGGAGGCGTTCGCTTCGGGCTTCGGGCGTCAACTCTTGTGCTCGATGCTTTAAAAACCCCGATAGAACACGGCAAAGTCGACTTTCGAGCATAAATCGCGACAAATTACATGTCTATTGTTGATTTATATTTACAGATTAATCCTTTAAAAATTGGAAATAATGTATTTTATCTCGAATGATTTACTCGAAAAAGTCTCATATTTTGGATTCTTTCCAATATATTTAATATTTTTATTGAATAATTTATATTTTAAATATATTATTTTTGAATGAAGTTATGATATTTTGTTTCACTAGACCGATTACATTATTTTTCAATGAAGTTAAAAAGTTTTGATGTAGTAATAAAAAAATATTATAAGTTCATTGAAAGATATTGCAATTACAATTTATTTACTTCAAATCCTCATCAACATTAAATATTAAATTTATTATAATGTTTAAGTTTTTAATAAATCATTTATTTGAGAATTTTTGAATCATTTTGAATGAAAATTCTTTTAATATATTTTTAGTCAAGGATTATAAGTCATTGCTTTTTCCATAATTTTAGGTATACATTATGAGAAACCTTGTAATTTTTATATTCATTTACTATAAAATAATAATATATAAAATATTACTCAGATATAATATTTTTATTAATGTAACAAAATATCTTTGGTATTTAATAATTTTAATTTGTGTGTATATATATATATATCATAAAGTAATTTTTCGTTTGAGCTAAATTTAAATTGATTTGGAATAATAGGTAACTTGCTTTATTTTTATAGCATATGTAATTTTGCTTACCGTTCCGTGACAAATTAGTTAGATGCCACGTATGCGTACGAGAGATGACTCCCACAGATCGAACTTGTAAGATGGGTAGAACTATCTGATAGTGCCACCTGGATGCGGAGACGATAGGGGTGTTCAACTTGGGGATGCAAAAAGTTGTCGATGCCATGACCCGAACGCGTGGGGAGCGTTGCGGAACTAGTGGCACGTGATCAATACGTGTCCTTGGGGCTCGTGGAGTACTCGCCGACCACATGCCTTGTGAGATGTGGGACCTGTTGTGTGTGAAGTGACGTGGGCACTACAAGCGGGTCAGGTGTGTATGGCGGTGCTGACGTACCGAGTCACCGGATTGAGTTGGGTGAAGACTTCTTCGGCCGCCTGAGCTCATTATCACAATTTTAGTCAAATTTTGACCGAACAAAGAACGTGGGTCATATAATAGACTGGTCTTTATCTCACTCCCAAGCACATGTGACTCTCGTACTCCGAAGTCGTACACACGCATCATGCACGTCTACAAGAAGTTACGTCGAATCCTCCGTGTAGACACCATCAAATTAATTGGTTGGGTGTGATCAAGATCGAAGTTGAAGTCCAACTTGCAAATAAATTACAGAGCACTGAAAATAAATTAATGGATTCACCTCCTTATAGATCAATATACGTTGGATAAACATTCACGAGCAGTATAAACTATTTCGTACATATAGATGAAGAACATTAAATGGCAATGACTAAAAAGTCATATTCCATATAAAGAATCCATATTATTCATCTTTGGGCTGCTTGGCAACTGCTGTTTGTATTTGACGGTTGAGTAAAAGGCAAATAGAAGTTAAAAGGCAATGCATGGCCGGAGGAGGCATGGCGGGGACGAGGACGTCCTCTACTACCGTCGTTTTGCACATGCGAGGTGAGTTATGAAACTTGTGGGACCCACCTAAAAGTAGAGTGAGACGTCCGCTAGGATGACCGAATTTCGAAGCCGTCCACATTATTAAATAACTAAAAATGAATTTTGCAGGCTAACGGGTCGGGTAAATTGAATTTGGGGCAGATCAAGGGCCTTCTTACCCGATCCAACTCGTCCAAGGTCGGTGCGGCTCGACTATATAAACTGGCGTCGAGGCGGTGCTCTCTTCAGCTCGTTAGTTTGAATCACAGATTAAGACGAGGAGGGTATTGTTCTCTCCCCGCCCTCCTCTCTTTCTCCAAGCCGATGCCGATGCCGATGCCGATGAATCTTTCTCTTTAATTTCCGGCGCAAATCCTCTGTCTAATTTTCTCTCTTTACCTTTCCCTTTCTTGCATTCGATCTAAGAGGCGATGATGATTGGTGAATGTTGCATTCGATCTAAGTGGCGATGATGATTGGTGAATGTCAATGATGGATTCAATCATCTGCTATTTTGGCTCTTTTGGATCGATCGTCCATTGCGATGGCGAATCCCATATTCCTCGAGTCCGTATGTTTCTGATCCTAACCCTAAGTCCGTTGTCTCCTCTCTTCTGTCCTCTCTGTTCTCCAATACTAGACGGATTCGGGCAGGAATAGGGAGACGATGTTTCTGTCCTCTGTTCTTTGTCCTCTCTTCTTATGATCGACGTTAGATGAATCTGAGCCTCGTTTTTCTAGATCTCTCTGTTGTTTCTAACCTTAGAGTATTTTAAAGATTTCGATTCCTATTTTCTCATTTTCTTTTCTACTTTAAGGTTTCTGTTACTGTTGAGAATTGTTTGGTCGGAAAAAAAACTTTAGAAACCTGCCAATTCAAACACTACCGTAGCTCGATTACCTTTCAGTAGTATTATCATTTTTTAGTGTCTACATGAAGTTGACGTGCTATTTCTAACGTTAAGTGTGTTTTTAGGATTATTATTACATTGTGAAGAATCATCTGAAGAAAATGTGGTAATGAGATATGCCCTCTAGTAAAGTGAAACCTGAAATCGTTTGTTGGAAGATAAGTTGAAACTCGTGGTAAAAGTTTTAGCACAACACTCTCTTATGAGGGTCTTACTAGTGTTTCTTGTTTGAATAAATTTGTGTTGGGATATATGTTTGTGAAGAGGTTATACTGAGAAGCATTTTTGTGTTTCAATGTATCACCCTATGAAGCAACCAGGCATTGCGTGGAGCATGCATGTAGTTGTTGGGGTTTGCTTCTCACTGTTTTAGATAATCTGTTTCTTTTGTTTGTTGCTATGCTGTGATTTACATTTAGTTGCCATTTAAGGTTCAGATGATATGGCCCATAAGTTAAATGATTCTTTGCATAATTTGCACAAGTGTTTATTAATTAAATGGGGTATAAGATTGTGCTGGTTATGTTATTCTTCAGCTATATGGTGTGAAATGATCAGTGTTGCCTGCTTCAGACAACATATTGTTCTCTAGTTTTTTTGCCACTGAGCAGATTTTTGGCACCTCATGGTTACTTATAGGATTTTTTTTGTTTGTTTGAATGATCAGATTCAATGTGTTTAGTTTGGACATTTTGCTGCTTATTCATTTATATGCATTTGCCTCTGTTAATAATCTGCACTAGGTTCTCTTGAGTTATTTAATTGAGTAGAAATTGTGGTTGGTTGCATTTGAAGATTGCTATCATGTTAATTGTAATGCTGAAAATCTTTAATTTAGCAGTTGCATTTCTATGGCTATTTACTAATGAATGTTTTTTGTTCGAATGATCATGTTCAGTTGTGCTACATTAATGGTCGGTCCCAATACATTCATGTGTTCTGAGTTTTGGATGTTTTGCTGCTTATTTTTTCTTTTCATGCATTTGCCTCTCCCTTAACAGTATAGTTCTTAAAATAATCTGCAGTGGTATACGAGTAATATTTAGTGATGCAAGTTATGAATAACTGTTCTGGCAATAATATATGTAGCTCAAAATTCATATAGAAAAGCCAACTCTGGTTGGTATTGACAATAATCGATGCTTGTAGAATGAAGGTTTGACACGCACAATAATGATCATGCAGGTGTTTTAAGCTAAATGCTCGTGTATTGGTGAATTGTTTTGTATATGTGCAATTGGGTGTTATGTATATCTTAAGGACCTAAAATTTAATAGCATTTGTGTGGTGTATTGATTGTGCAGGTGTTTTAAGCTAAATGCCCGTGTGTTTCAACATCATTTGTGCATTTTGTTGACAAAGCAGTTGGTCATATTGTTTGGGGCTTGCTTTTCATACCACTAGCTTTCGTATACAGAAGTTGGGTATAAGTCCATGTCACGATATGTGCGAAAAATTTTATGGTATCATAGTTTTGTTTTTGGAATTTGATTGGTTAGTCTGTTGTGTTTCTGCTTGTTGGATGTTGATTTGGTCTTGTTGTTCTCTTGTTCAGAATTTATTTTTTTGGCTTATTCTGTGAATTAATTTATTGGAACTAAGATTTTCTTGTTCAATTGCATCTATTCACTCATATGATTACCGCAATTAGAAAAAAATATTGGAAGAGAGGTGGAGATATTCGGAGTCTCATATTTTTCAATAATCGAAGGGTTCCATCTAAAACCCTAATAATGGGGAAGGAAAAATCATTGCGGTGGTTGACTTGGACTTAGGTGATGTCACCCTTGCTAGCTGATTAGTTTAGTATACAGTATAAGGTATTTGGGGATCAGAGGATGTAGTCATGATGAGGAAACAATTGATGTTTTTGAAATGGTTGTCTTATCTTTTTTTCTTTCCATTCTAATATTGAAGATTTATTTTTCCCCTAATCTACCCTTCACATTGCTTGATTCATTTCATACCATTCCTATTGATTCAATAAGAGGTGATGATGATGAAATTTAAAAAAATATTGGTTTCGACCATTCACCATGTTGGTGTTCGAACTGAGATTGGTCGTTCAAGGTGATGAGGAAATAAGGTAGTCTTGTGATGAGGAAATAATTGATGTTTTTGAAATGGTTCTTATCTTTTTTTTCTTTCCGTTCTAATATTGAAGATTTATTTTTCCCCTAATCTTCCCTTCACATTGCTTGATTCGTTTCATATCATTCCTATTGATTCATTAAGAGGTGATGATGATGAAATTAAAATAAATATTGGTTTCTACCATTCACCATGTTGGTGTTTGAACTGAGATTAGTCGTTCAAGGTGATGCTGAAGCCTAGATCCATGTAGTATGTAAGAAGCATGAATCCATTATCTCCTCTCTTCAAGGCTTTGTTCTCCAATCGTAACAGGTTGATGGCAGGGCAGTTTGGATGGCCTATGTGGCAACCACTGCAGCCATGTCTACCTCTTAGGTTGGATTCATGGTCAAGATGAAGGTAGATATATCGTCTCTTCTTCAAGTGATCAACAGAAGATGAATCTGAACCTCTTACTAATTTTTTTAATTGTTCTTTTGATTACATTTACCCTTTGAATCAATTCCTCTTTTGACCTGCTCTCTCTTTTAAGACAAATTACTTTGGACATTTTCATGATAGTTTTCTTCTATAATTTCTGTTTCTTGAAGTTATGTTATTTCTGTTTGTGTTCTGATGGATCTTTAAGAAAATTTAACATGTCAACTTAAACACATGTTTTTTTTTTACTTTTGAATATTTGGATCGTTTTTTAATGCTTATAATTTTGGCGTGCTTTATATATTTCTTCTTTTTTAAAATTTTGTTATTTTTCCTGATATTTGGTTCATTGTATGCTTTTAAGGAGACGTTTACCCAAAAAAGATATTGTTTGCAAAGGAGTGCTACAGAACTTGTAGTTCGGAATTTTTTTCTGACAAGCTTCATTTTGGAATTTTGCATATTCCTGTAGATTGTGTTTGCACACATATGTTATAGCACCCTACCATATGCTTTTTCTTTGAAATGATGCTTGAGCGTATTGTGTGTCATTATCAGTATCTTATACTACCACGAGTTATGCTGTGTGCATATGTTTGACACAGGTTCGTGTCACCTTTTTGATGAGAAATATTGTGCTATTTTAATGTCACTGTTAGAACTTGGGTGTCTCATACATTGCTACTCTGGTTGTTTGCTGCTTTGGCTGTACGTTATGAAGCTGGGTCTTTGTTATTTGGTTGGAAAGTGAATAAGTTGAGACTTATGACTCAAATCTGGCTTCATTTCTCTTTAGTTGGTACTCAATATGCAGAATGTGTGATGTTCTGTGAGGTAATAGGGTTTCTTGTTTGAATGAACTATCATCAGGAGGTATTTTTTTTTATCACTTTTTCATGGAGCTATACTTGCAAAGCAATTTCATGTTTGGATGCGTCATTATTGTTTGAAGCAATGAGGCATCTAAAGGAAGTGTGCATGTAGTTGTTGGTTGCTTCTATCCTTTTCAGATAATCTGTTCTCTTTGCACACATACGTTATAGCACCCTAGCATATGCTTGTATTGATGTCATCAAATATTTAAGACTAACAATGCTTGTATTGAAGAAGTACAAGTATGTCTCACACACACAAACAATCAGTCTCTGCTGTTGAGCGAAAAGGTATGTGCTACTCTGGTTGTTTGCTGCATTGGCTGTATGTTATGAAGCTGGGTCTTTGTTATTTGGTTGGAAGGTAAATAAGTTGAGACTTATGACTCGAGTCTGGCTTCATATTCTCTCTAGTTGGTACTCCATATGCAGAATCTGTGACATACTGTGAGATAATAGGGTTTCTTGTTTGAATGAACCATCACTGGGAGGTATTTTTTTTATCACTTTTTCATGGTGCTATACTCGCAAAGCAATTTCATGTTTGGATGCGCATTATTGTTTGAAGCAATGTGGCATCTAAAGGAAGTGTGCATGTAGTTGTTGGTTGCTTCTCTCTTTTTCAGATAATCTGTTCTCTTTCACACATACGTTATAGCACCCTAGCATATGCTTTTTCTTTGAAATGATGCTTCAGTGTATTGTGTGACATTATCAGGATCTCATACTACCATCAGTTATGCTATGTGCATATGTTTGACACAGGTTCGTGTCACCTTTTTTATGAGGTGGCACAATATGTTTGACACAGTTATGCTATCTCATACTACCCTAGCATATGCTTTTTCTTTGAAATGATGCTTCAGTGTATTGTGTGACATTATCAGGATCTCATACTACCATCAGTTATGCTATGTGCATATGTTTGACACAGGTTCGTGTCACCTTTTTTATGAGAAATATTGTGCTATTTTAATGTCTCCGTTAGTACTTGGGCGTCTCAAACATTGCTACTCTGGTTGTTTGCTGCTTTGGCTGTATGTTATGAGGCTGGGTCTTTGTTATTTGGTTGGAAGGTAAATAAGTTGAGACTTATGACTCGAGTCTGGCTTCATATTCTCTCTAGTTGGTACTCAATATGCAGAATGTGTGATGTTCTGTGAGGTAATAGGGTTTCTTATTTGAATGAACTATCACTAGGAGGTTTTTTTTTATCACTTTTTCATGGAGCTATACTTGCAAAGCAATTTCATGTTTGGATGCGTCATTATTGTTTGAAGCAATGAGGCATCTAAAGGAAGTGTGCATGTAGTTGTTGGTTGCTTCTCTCTTTTTCGGATAATCTGTTCTCTTTGCACACATACGTTATAGTACCCTAGCATATGTTTTTTCTTTGAAATGACGCTTGAACGTATTGTGTGACATTATCAGTATCTTATACTACCATGAGTTATGCTATGCTGCATATGTTTGACACAGGTTCGTGTCACCTTTTTGATGAGAAATATTGTGCTATTTTAATGTCACTGTTAGAACTTGGGTGTCTCATGCATTGCTACTCGGGTTGTTTGCTGCTTTGGCTGTATGTTACGAAGCTTGGTCTTTGTAACTTTGTTGGAAAGTAAATAAGTTGAGTCTTATGACTCGAGTCTGGCTTCATATTCTCTCTAGTTGGTACTCAATATTCCGAATGTGTGACGTGCCGTGAGGTAATAGGGTTTCTTGTTTGAATGAACTATCATTGGGAGGTATTTTTTTGTCACTTTTTCGTGGAGCTATACTTGCAAAGCAATTTTAAGTTTTGATGCATCATTATTGTTTGAAGCAATGAGGCATCTAAAGGAAGTGTGCATGTAGTTGTTGGTTGCTTCTCTCTTTTTCGGATAATCTGTTCTCTTTGCACACGTACATTATATCACCCTAGCATATGCTTTTTCCTTGAAATGACACTTGAGCGTATTGTGTGACATTATCAGTATCTTATGCTACCATGAGTTATACTATGTGCATATGTTTGACAAAGGTTCGTGCCACCTTTTTGATGAGAAATATTGTGCTATTTTAATGTCACTGTTAGAACTTGGGTGTCTCATACATTGCTACTCTGCTTGTTTGCTGCTTTGGCTGTACGTTATGAAGCTGGGTCTTTGTTATTTGGTTGGAAAGTGAATAAGTTGAGACTTATGACTCGAGTCTGGCTTCATATTCTCTCTAGTTGGTACTCCATATGCAGAATCTGTGACATACTGTGAGATAATAGGGTTTCTTGTTTGAATGAACCATCACTGGGAGGTATTTTTTTTATCACTTTTTCATGGTGCTATACTCGCAAAGCAATTTCATGTTTGGATGCGCATTATTGTTTGAAGCAATGTGGCATCTAAAGGAAGTGTGCATGTAGTTGTTGGTTGCTTCTCTCTTTTTCAGATAATCTGTTCTCTTTCACACATACGTTATAGCACCCTAGCATATGCTTTTTCTTTGAAATGATGCTTCAGTGTATTGTGTGACATTATCAGGATCTCATACTACCATCAGTTATGCTATGTGCATATGTTTGACACAGGTTCGTGTCACCTTTTTTATGAGGTGGCACAATATGTTTGACACAGTTATGCTATCTCATACTACCCTAGCATATGCTTTTTCTTTGAAATGATGCTTCAGTGTATTGTGTGACATTATCAGGATCTCATACTACCATCAGTTATGCTATGTGCATATGTTTGACACAGGTTCGTGTCACCTTTTTTATGAGAAATATTGTGCTATTTTAATGTCTCCGTTAGTACTTGGGCGTCTCAAACATTGCTACTCTGGTTGTTTGCTGCTTTGGCTGTATGTTATGAGGCTGGGTCTTTGTTATTTGGTTGGAAGGTAAATAAGTTGAGACTTATGACTCGAGTCTGGCTTCATATTCTCTCTAGTTGGTACTCAATATGCAGAATGTGTGATGTTCTGTGAGGTAATAGGGTTTCTTATTTGAATGAACTATCACTAGGAGGTTTTTTTTTATCACTTTTTCATGGAGCTATACTTGCAAAGCAATTTCATGTTTGGATGCGTCATTATTGTTTGAAGCAATGAGGCATCTAAAGGAAGTGTGCATGTAGTTGTTGGTTGCTTCTCTCTTTTTCGGATAATCTGTTCTCTTTGCACACATACGTTATAGTACCCTAGCATATGTTTTTTCTTTGAAATGACGCTTGAACGTATTGTGTGACATTATCAGTATCTTATACTACCATGAGTTATGCTATGCTGCATATGTTTGACACAGGTTCGTGTCACCTTTTTGATGAGAAATATTGTGCTATTTTAATGTCACTGTTAGAACTTGGGTGTCTCATGCATTGCTACTCGGGTTGTTTGCTGCTTTGGCTGTATGTTACGAAGCTTGGTCTTTGTAACTTTGTTGGAAAGTAAATAAGTTGAGTCTTATGACTCGAGTCTGGCTTCATATTCTCTCTAGTTGGTACTCAATATTCCGAATGTGTGACGTGCCGTGAGGTAATAGGGTTTCTTGTTTGAATGAACTATCATTGGGAGGTATTTTTTTGTCACTTTTTCGTGGAGCTATACTTGCAAAGCAATTTTAAGTTTTGATGCATCATTATTGTTTGAAGCAATGAGGCATCTAAAGGAAGTGTGCATGTAGTTGTTGGTTGCTTCTCTCTTTTTCGGATAATCTGTTCTCTTTGCACACGTACATTATATCACCCTAGCATATGCTTTTTCCTTGAAATGACACTTGAGCGTATTGTGTGACATTATCAGTATCTTATGCTACCATGAGTTATACTATGTGCATATGTTTGACAAAGGTTCGTGCCACCTTTTTGATGAGAAATATTGTGCTATTTTAATGTCACTGTTAGAACTTGGGTGTCTCATACATTGCTACTCTGCTTGTTTGCTGCTTTGGCTGTATGTTATGAAGCTAGGTCTTTGTTATTTGGTAGGAAAGTAAATAAGTTGAGACTTATGACTCGGAGTCTGGCTTCGTATTCTCTCTAGTTGGTACTCAATATGCAGAATGTGTGACGTGCTGTGAGGTAAAAGGGTTTCTTGTTTGAATGAACAATCATTGGAAGTATTTTTTTTTTTCACTTTTTTGTGGAGCCATACTTGCAAAGCAATTTCATGTTTGGATGCATCATTATTGTTTGAAGCAATGAGGCATCTAAAGGAAGTGTCAATGTAGTTGTTGGTTGCTTCTCTCCTTTTCGGATAATCTGTTCTCTTTGCACACATACGTTATAGCACCCTAGCATATGCTATTTCTTTGAAATGACGCTTGAACGTATTGTGTGACATTATCAGTATCTTATGGTACCATGTGTTATGCTATGTGCATATGGTTGACACAGGTTCGTGTCACCTTTTTGATGAGAAATATTATGCTATTTTAATGCCACTGTTAGAACTTGGGTGTCTCATACATTGCTACTCTGGTTGTTTGTTGCTCTGGCTGTATGTTATGAAGCTGGGTCTTTGTTATTTGGTTGGAAAGTAAATAATATGAGACTTATGACTTGAATCTGGCTTGTTATTCTCTCTAGTTGGTACTCAATATGCAGAATGTGTGATGTGCTGTGACGTACTGTGACGTAATAGGGTTTCTTGTTTGAATGAACTATCATTGGGAGGTATTTTTTTTATCACTTTTTTGTGGATCTATACTTGCAAAGCAATTTCATGTTTGGATGTGTCATTATTGTTTGAAGCAATGAGGCATCTAAAGATCCTAAACGAAGTGTGGAGGTAGGTGTTGGTTGCTTCTCTCTTTTTCAGATGAACTGTTCTCTTATTTGCTGTAGCACTGCTATTGGTATTTATATGTTATTTAAGGTTTGGATGGTGTATCTCTGTCTCATAAGTAAAATGATTCTTTTTACAATTTGCATAAATGCTTGTTCAGGCGGCATCGTTTGGAATTGTGTTGATAAAATTGTTGCCCTCTTTCTTTTGTTGGTTGGACCGGATGATATAATCTGATCAATGTCGTCTGCCCCAGCCAATATATTCTTCTCTAGTGGTTCAAATTTTATATGGGATCCTTATTTAATTGAGTAGATATTGTGGATGATTGCTTTTGAAGATTACTCCGCCTTTAGTTGTATAGTTTAAAATCTTTAATTGAGTAGTTGCACTTCTATGGTTATTTACCAAGAACATCTTCTGTTCCAATGATCATATTCAATCATCCTTCATTAATGGTGGGTCCAAATACATTCATGTGTTAAGTTTGGATGTTTGCTACTTATTCTTCTTGTTTCTTTCAATTGCCTCTCCCTCAACAATGTAGTTTTTCTAATAATCTGCACTGATATGTGAGTAAGACATTGATGCAAGTTATAAATAGTTGTTTTGGCCATAATATACGTTGGTCCTAGAAATTTGTCTGGAATTGACAACAAATAATGCCCTGGTTTGACACAATTTTAGTGTTTGTGAATCTACACTGTTTGCAAAGAAGTACAGAATTTATTGCTGTTTGGAGTTTATATACTATTCAGAATTTATTAGGTCATATGATCTGGCAGTTGTGTTAAGTTAAATGTCTGTGTAGTGGTGAATTGTTATGTAAATGTGCAATTCAGTGTTATGTATATCTTAAGGACATGAAATTTTATAGTTTGTCATTTGTGCATTTTATTGAAATTTGAAACAACAGTTGGTCATATTGTTTGGGAAAATTAGTATCTTTTTATACCATGATTTATCGTATACAAAAGTTTGGTATAAGTCCATGTCATGATATCAGTGAAAAATTTTGTGGTATCATGATTTTGTTTTTGGAATTCGGTTAGTTAGTCTTTGGTGTTTTTGCTCATTATGTCGATTTGGTCTTTTTGTTCTCTTGTGCAGAATTTATGTTTTTGTTTTATTCTGTGAATTAATTTGTTGGAACCAAGATTTTCTTGTCTATTCACTCATATGATTACTACAATTAAAAATGTAATGGAAAAGAGGAGGATCTATTGGGAGTATCATATTTGTTCATAATAGAAGGGATCTATCTGATAATGGGGAAGGAAAGGTAATTACAATGGTTGACTTGGATTGTGGTGATGTCATCCTTGCTAGCTGGTTAGTTTAGTACACAACACAAGACATTTGGGGATCAGAGGATGTAGTCTTGCAATGAGGAAATAATTGACAGCTTTGAAAAGGTTGTCTTCTCTCTTCCTTTTTTTTCCTTTCTAATATTGAAAATTTAGTTTTCCCCTAATTTTCGCTTCACATTTCTTGTTTAGTTTCTTACTATTTCTATTGATTCAGTAAGAGGTGATGATGATGAAATTAAAATAAATGATGGTTTCGACCATTCACCATGTTGATGTTCGAACTCAGATCGGTTGTTCATGGTGATGCTGAAGATGTAGTCTTGCGATGAGGAAATAATTGATGTTTTTGAAATAATCGTCTTCACTCTTCTTTTTTCCCTTTCTAATATTGAAGATTTATTTTCTCCCTAATTTTCTCTTCATAGTGCTTGGTTAATTTCTTACTACTTCTGTTGATTCACTAAGAGGTGATGATGATGAAATTAAAATAAATGATGGTTTCGATCATTCACCATGTTGGTGTTCGAACTCAGATTGATTGTTCATGGTGATGCTGAAGCCTAGATCCATATGGTATGGATGAAGCATGACCATTGTCACCTCTCTTCAATGCTCTGTTTTCCAACCAAAACAGGTTGATGGCGGGGCAGTTTGGATGGCCCATGTAGCAACCACTGCACCCATGTCTACCTCTTAGGTTGGATCCAGGCAAGAAGAAGGTAGACATATGGTGTCTTCTTCTCATGATGGACGAAAATGAATCTGAACCTCTTACAAATTTTTTTAATTGTTGTTTCGGTTATGTTTACCCTTCAAATTTATAAAAGAGTTTGATGCCCAATCGATCCTTCTTTTCTCCTTTTATCTCTTTTAAGATAAATTACTTTGAACATTTTCATGGTCGTTGTGCTTCTATAATTTATGCTTCTTGAAGTTATGTTATTCCTGTTTGTAGTTTCTTCTGATGGACCTTTAAGAAAAGTTAACATGTCAATTTAAAGACTTTTTTTTTGTTTACTTTTCAATAATAGGATTATTTTTTATTGTTTATATTTTTGGTGTTCTTTATATATTTCTTCTTTTTCTTAAATTTTGTTATTTTCCTAATATTCGGTTCATTATATGCTTTTAAGAAAAAGTTTACTTGTTATTTTCAATGTTATTAGGACTTGGGATTGTGCTGATAATATTGTTGAGCTAGATGATGTAAAACGTAATGTCTGCTCCAAGGATGTGTTATTTATCATTTGAGATTCATATAAAAAAGACATTGTTTGCAAAGGAGTGCTGCAGAACATGCTGTTCAGATATTTTCTCTGATAAGCTTCATGTTGGAATTATGCATAGTGCCTGCATATTGTGTCTGCGCAGATATGTTATAGTGCTTTAGCATATGCTTTTTTTCAAAATGAAACTTGAGCATATTGTGTGATTGATAAGTGTCTTATACTACGATGAGTTATGCTAGATACATATGTTTGACACAGGTTTATGTCACCTTTTTGATGAGAAATATTGCATTATTTTGTTGTTGCTGTTCGAACTTGGGTGTCCAGTACATTGCTATTCTGGTTCTCTGTTGCTTTGGCTATTTGTTATGAGTTTGTTGGAAAGTAAACAAGTTGAGACCAATGGCTCAAGTCTAGCTTAATATTCTCTCTAGTTGTTACTCGATATGCAGAATGTGTGACGTGCTGTGTGGTAATAGGGTTTCTTGTTTGAATGAACTTTCCTTGGGAGATCTTTTCTGTTCACTTCCTCATGGATTTATACTTGCAAAGCTTATGTTTGGATGCACCATTATTGTTTGAAGTAATGAGGCATCTAGAGGAAGTGTGTGTGTCATTGTTGGCTGCTTCCTCTCTGTTTCAGATAAGCTATTATTTTGTTTGTTGTTGTGTTGCTATTGATATTTGTCTGTTATTCAAGGTTTGGATGGTACACCTCAAAGTAAATGATCCATTTTATGGTTTGCATAAATGTTTGTTCAGTAAGCATCGTTTGGGATTGTGTTGATGATATCATTGCTCTTCTTTCTTTTGTTGGTTGGATTAGATGATGTAAACTGATGAATGTTGTCTGCTCTAGCCAACATATTCTTCTCTAGTTTTTCAAATTTGATATTGAATCCTTATTTAAATGAATAGAAATTGTGGATGGTTACATTTGAAGATTGCTTCATTTTAGTTGTAAGGTTGAAAATCTTTAATTGAGTAGTTACATATCTATGGTTATTTACTAGGAACTTCTTTCGTTCCAATGATCATATTCAATTGTCCTACAATAATGGTGGGTCCAAATATATCCGTGTGTTAAGTTTGGATATCTACAAAGGCGTTGTACAGAACTTGTTATTTGGAATTTATGTACAATTCAGAATTTATTAGTTTATATGATCATACAGGTGTGTCAAGCTAAATGCCTTTGTGGTTTTGTATTGGTATGTAAATGTGCAATCAAGTGTAATGTATATCTAAAGGACCTAAAATATGATAGCTTTTTCATTTGTGCATTTTGTCGAAACAAGTGTTGGTCATTTTCATCACCTAGCTACATGTGGGATTTATGTGAATGTCTTTCACCTTGAGTTTGTGGAAGATGTTTTGGCACCTTAGTATGCTTGTATTCATTGCAATGTTTATGACACTACATAATTTACATTCTCCATCGATGTGTTTGATTGAATGTTTGAGTAGTTCTAAATTGTTAGCTTTTGATATGATGTGTTTGTTATCGAAATCTTGAACGGTATGCTCCATGCCCATCAAATGCATCTTTGTATAATGTGCATAAATGTTATTTTTGTTATCAGGGCTTGGGATTGTGTTGGTGATACTGTTGAGCTTGATGATGTAAAACATAATGTCTGCTCTAGACGACATTTTTTTCTCTAATCTTTTGTTTTTCAGTTGAGATTCATATTTAATTTAGTTAAAGTGGATGATTGCACATGAAGGGTCATGAGTTTTTTATTTGGCCCAAGCATAAGGATCATCTATTTGCTCTCTTTTAAGAGCACTTACAATGGTGAACCTGTTATGTACATGTGCAATTGTGTATAGTCTATTAGTACTAATTTACTATAGCGGCGATCTTATTCTAAAGTTATGAGTTATAATCACATGGCTGCATATGTGGGATTTATGTGTTTGTTATTGAAGGTGATCGTATCCTAAATTTATGAGTTGTAATTACATAGCTGCATATGTGGGATTTGTGTTTGTTATTGAAGGCTTGAACGGTATGCTCCATACCCAGCAAATGTATCTTTGTTTTATAATGTGTCATATGTTTGTTTAAATATTATGATTTACTTGAATGATATGTCATATACCAAGCAGATGCATCTTTGTTTATAATGTGTCATATGTTTGTTTAAATTTTAGGGTTTGGGTTTGTGCTGTTGATAGTGGTGAGCTAAATGATGCAAAATGTAATTTATACTTGAATTATAATTTTTTATTTTATAATGTGTCAATCAAGGTGCTCACATGTTTTTTTCCTTCCCCAAACATAAGAATTATCTATATGGGTATCAATAGGATTGTTTTCATGAATGATGTTATTGAATTATGATATTTAAGGGATTGGTATGAATGCATCCACTTGTTTTGTTTGAATATTTATCTAAATGTTTTGTTTTCATGGAGTTGCTGCTCTTTTAAGAGCATTTGTAGCGGTAATCTTATACCAAATTTATGAGTTATAATCACATAGGTACAAATGTGGGATATATGTGAATGATTTTTACATTGGGTTTGTGCAAATATGTTTTGGCACCATAGTATCCGGTATTCATTGCAATGGTTGTGACACTATCATAATTTACATTCTCCATCAATGTGTTTGATTGAATGTTTGTGCACTGTTTAATGGTTAGCTTTTGATATGATATATGTTTGTTATAAAAGACTTGAATGGTATGTCCCATACCTATCAAATGCATCTTTGTATAATTTGCACAATTGTTAACATCAGTTATTAGGGCCTGGGATTGTACTGATGGTATTGTTGAGCTAGATGATTAAAACTTAATGTCTGCTTTACATGTCTCAAATTTCTTATTTCCCAGTTGAGATTTATATTTAATTCAGTTGAAACTTAATGTCTGCTTTACATGATTAAAAGGGCGCTCATATGTTTTTTTCCTGCCCCAAGCATAATGATAATTTTTATGGATATCTTTATAGGATTGTTTTTGTGAACGATCTTATTAAATTATGTTATACAAGGGATTTGTGAATGTTTTGTACCTTTAAATTGTTAGCTTTTGATATATATAATTTAGTTGCTGGTATTTTTTTTTTTGGCTTTCTTCTTCAGTCATTAGGAAAAATAATTGCTGGATTGTTACTGTTTTGGTGGACGTACTCTGTAAAAACCATGTCCGCATATGCAATTTGGTGACACCTTCGTTACTTTAAGTTACTTGGCTTATAATTTTCACATCCATATAAATTTGTTTGCATCTCACGTCTTTTTTCATTTGGACCAATGATTTCCGCAGTCTTATCCACAATACCAATTGATCACGTAGTAGATTATTATTATTTTTTCTGTCGATGGTTTCGATTTAACAGTTACAGTTCCAATTGTTGAATCGTAGTTACCAAAACCGATTGATCATTGACTCGACCAATCTTAGTTTTATTGGATAATTGTTTAGACCTGTGAATCAATAGGTTAAATCATATATCAAGAAAATATATTAAAGGGTACATTCTTATATTGTTTCCTTCAAATTTTTTTATTCTCTTTGTCTGTCAATTTCCTTTTCTCATTATCGTCATTTTGCTTTGTCCGTTGTCTTACACTTCCCATGGTCCTTTCTTTTCTTTTTTATTATTATTTTTTTGCTTCTTATCTTTCTTTGTTTTATTCCTCCCATCATCTTTTCTAACTTTCATGTTGTCCTATCAGTAAGATTGCAGGTTTTCTTCATAATGTTTAGTTGATATTACCCAAATACCTATATGGTTAAATCTGATGATTCTAACTTTCATGTTGTCCTATTATGACTCTTAACTTAATTTTTTATGAAGCCCATAGTTACTAATTATGGTTAAATCTGACTAATTGGATCGGTTTATGATTTACTATTTTTTGTTGTGTACTTATTTTTGAGAAGTTATTAAAAAATCACCAAAATAGGAACTTGGAGAACATGTTAAACTCCTGTTACATATGATCGATAAAGTGCCTGGTTCAACCCATGTTTGATTATTCAAAATGCAAAATTGCATTGCTTTGTTGTAACAAATTGGCTTAATTTGGTCGCTTAATTAGTTGACTCTTTGTTATAGACCACCTTGATTTTCTTTTTTTGCCTTGACTAATAAAAAAGTATCAAAATTGATCACCATTATCGGGTGTCGGTAATTTTGACTCCTTGATCAGAACTTTGCGATATGCTTCTGTTATCCGATCGCTCACACTATATCCTAATGATCATTTGTGCTTGAAGTTTGTGCCAATCTCTTATTTAATTAACATAACATGTATCCTAACTGTCTATAACAACCCAAGCTATGCTGATCAGGGCACAGAGAAGAAAGTTTTGGAAGCTAATTACTCTCTACATGCTCCATTTTAGATCTTTTAGCAAAGGAAGCTGACAAGTGAGCACATTGATTAGCCTCGTTATGTGCATGTGGTATTTTAAACTTACGGAATATTAGCCTCGTTATGTGCATGTGGTATTTTAAACTTACGGAATATTTTTTATCTAGTCGAAAATGTTCCGAACACATTTTAGGCAATGCCGAGGAGGTTTGCTCATCATATAGGACTGATCACGTGTGATACCATTATGACATCTCACTCTGGATTCCATAAGATTACTGTATTTAATTACAGTATATAATTGAGCTCATGGCTTTACATAGGTAGCAGTTGTAACATAAGGATAGCTGATAACTAAATTATACCTTTTTTAAATGGCTTGGGGATCTTTGGACGTTCATTGTTTTGACATAATACCATTTTGAGTCGCGCTTGAATGGTTATGATCGAATCCTTCTGAATTTTAATAATTTTTATATTGACAATTATAATTAGGTTTTATGCTTTTTACGAATCCTGATAATAGATGAAGTTTTAGTTGTTTGTATCATCTGCCATGCTCATTATCACATATGGTGTATAACATATGAAGCTGGAAATTAAAAAGAGAAGTGAGAAATCCAGATAGAAGCTGGTGCTTAGTGATTCACTTATGACAAGGTAAATTATTTGATAATAATCTTTAAAAAATAGTGACGAGTTATTTTTAGGCCCTTATATATTTTTTTATTTGATTCCATCAAAAGATTATAATATCAAGGGGATGAGGAATCCAAGTCTAATGATCAGGACACTGAGGTTCATTCATAAACAGAATCAATCTCATAATTTAAGACAATATATGTTGCTCTGTTTCATATTATTTTAAAAAATTATTAATATTTTATTATCATATTTGATAAGTTAAATATTTTTTTGTTAATGGTGTGATTGTGTAGGCTCATAAGGAATTATTCGTTTTAAGCGTGCTTGCATGATTTGTCCTCGGGATTATAAGTCTTAAAAAGTACCTCTAAGAGTAAGTCCTTTGGTTTTCTAACTTCTCAACTAATGTGACACTAAATGTCTTTATCAATATTTAATTAGGATGTGTGATCCCATATATAATAAGAATTTTAAAATTAATATATTTTTTTAAATTATTTTTGATATTATCATAGTTTTAGTTCAACAATTTTTTTTCATGAACTTTTCTAGAGCATGAGGAAGTGTATAAAATTTATGATTTTGCTAATCATGGATCTCACTAGGAGCTATTTAGCATTAGCAAAATCATGAATAAAATTTTTAACTGGTACACAAAATCATGACTTGGTTCTCGATCATCCTATTGAGATCAAAACTCACTCCTGACTTTAAGATCGAGTAGAGGCATAATCAAAGTATTGCCCGACGCCAAAAGAGAAGTAGGCGTAAGCACAAACAAGCGGCGCAGGCCTATGACATAGTGAGCTTTTGTACCGTTGTTCTCCCACTCACTAATATAATAAGTAAAAACACTACTTGTTCTCTTGCTGATTAAGAGAGTATGACTGAGTACATATCACTGCTAGTGCTGCGCGGGGACCCGTCCTTGGATTACGTAGGGATGACTCAACCTTGTAGTATTAAAATAGTCATAACTTTTTTGAACGAATTTAGAATAGACATTGCGATCCTAATTTGGAAGCTCTCTTTTAAGCCCCCACATGGCTGGCAGCGAAGCTATCACTGAAAATTTTGAGCCTAACACCATTGCTTTGGTGGTCTATAGCATTGGTTTTTATCGCTCCAGCGAAAAGGGGCCAACAACATCACTATTCCGACCCCAATATGGTAAACTCTATTTTGGAAAGCTCTCTTTGAGCTCCATGTGGTTGATTGTGAAGTTATAATAGATTTTTAGCCCTAGAATCAGCTCCTTCGTTTATGACATTGGTTTTCATCGTTCCGCACAAAAAAAATTGTCATATAAGGATATCTTAGTACTTTCATCCAAGTATGCTTAACTTTATACTTTTGATTGCTATAGCGCTAGTGTGATTGCACCTATGTTGTGTTTGTCGTTTGATGCCTAACTGCATGTTGTGGCCAGAGCTGGGCGAAGCCCCCAAGTGTTGATCACATGGGGTCGACTCGACCTTATCACACTAAAGTAATCATAATTTTTTCAAACAAATTTGGAATCACTTTGCGACTCTAATTCTAAAAGCTCTTTTCTAGCAACACACCGGTGACTATAAAGCAATTATCATATATTTTAGGTGTAAGAAGTATCGACTCGATTTTTTATGACATTGGTATTCATCACTCGGGTACAAAAAGAGGTGCAACACGATGACTTCTCAAGGATTCACTCATATTAATATTAATCTTATCCTAAGCACACTTAACATTGGAGCTAATGTGATATGATGCTTTAGTGTTGGTATGATTACACCTGTGTTGTGTTTGTTGTCTAATGCCCAAGTGCACATCACCACCAGAGTTGGTTGGACCCCAGGCACGGGTTGCACAGGGTCAACTTGATCTCGTCGTATTGAAATAGTCATAATTCTCTCGAGCGAATTTGAAATTGCTATCGTAACTCTAATCCGACAAGCTCTCTTTGAGCCCCATGCGGTTGATTATGAAGAGGTCATCGAAGTTATCAAGCTTAAGAACCATCACCTCGGTGGTCTATGGCATCGGTTTTCATTGCTCGGTTGCAGAAAGGGGAGAAACATGAGGACTTTCCATGGGTGACCCCTTCTAGTACTACACATGCCCAAGCATGCTTAACTTCGTAGTTTTGATTGGATCGAGTGC
The DNA here is from genome assembly GCF_036884655.1 of Musa acuminata AAA Group. Lineage (NCBI taxonomy): Eukaryota > Viridiplantae > Streptophyta > Magnoliopsida > Zingiberales > Musaceae > Musa > Musa acuminata. The sequence continues at coordinate 5,731,918 of NC_088331.1, read as the reverse complement.
TATAGTGCTAGTATGGTCACACCCATGTTGCTTTCGTTATTCGACGCCTAAGTACACATTGCGGTTAGAGCTAAGCATGCCCCCAAATGTGGGTTGCATAGTGTTGACTCAACCCCATCGCACGGAAACAATCGTAACTTTTTTGAATGAACTTAGAATCGTTATCATGACTCCAATCAAGATAGCTCTCTTCGAGCTCCATGTGGCTGATTGTGAAGCGATCACTAAAGATTTTGGGCCAAAGAATCACTACCTTGGTGGTATACAACATCGGTTTTCGTTGTTTGAACGCAAAAAGGGGTATAACATGATGACTTCCCATTGGGTCACTACTCCTAATACTTCACTTGCAAAAAGGGGTATAACATGATCCTACAACATTGATTTTCATTGCTTGAAAGTAGAAGGACTTCTCTTGGGGTCACCCTTCCTAGAACTACGCTTGCCCAAGCATACTTAAGAGTTTTGATGAGATTCGATGGTATGATTGCACCCATGTTGCTTTCGTCACCTAGCACTTAAGTGCACGTCATGGCCAGAGATAAAATAGTCTTAACATTATCAAACGAACTCGAAATTGATATTGCAACCCCAATTTGAAAATCTCTCTTCAAGCCCCACACAATTGATGGGTAAGTGGTCACGAAAGATTTTGAACCCAAGAACCATCGCCTCAGTGCTCTACGACATTGATTTTCATCACTTGAGCACAAAACGAGGTCTATGGCATCGCTATCGAGGCCTCTCTTCGAGCCCAACGCAGCTACTTGTGAAGCGATCCATTGATTTCGGGCTCGAGAACTATTGCTCTCTGTCCTAAGCGATTATTCCTAATTGTTTTAGCAGGATGACTTTTAGCGGTATTAGAATATGATCTGAAGATATTTGGCCAGGTGGTGAACGACTTCCATCAGTATAGCATAAGCAAATACCCGTATTATTTTGAAACCAATTGGAGATGGTGATACGCAGGGCATGAACATAACGATGAACTTTAGGGGAAAATTAATCTTGGTAAGAATTCTTAGACATATAATGTAGGATCCAAAACACGATTGAGAAAACGTCAGAAAAGTTGGTATATGATATTATAAAGAGTAATATGTTGATAAACCATGATCACTGAGGGATTATGATTCCTGAACGAACATAAGGAAATTTTACTCAAAATTGGAGGAAGATGAGCATCAACATAAAGAGGAGGAAAAAATCTTCAAGATAGAATTCAATAGTAGAGTTATTGGTTCTAGTAACTTTTCCTATCCTCGCATCATAGATTTCTAACATAGAAAACACTTTTTTGAAATATTGAATTATTCATTAAAATGAGTTATTAGTTTTTTGAATTTAAATGGTGACTTTGCATGACAACTGTATTAATAAATTGGGCATCGTAGTGGCCTTGATATAGTCTTTTATTTTTTGTCAAAAGAAACAAAATTTATAAGTCAAAACTTGACATCGTCTAATACAGTCAAACCTCTAGGCAATAACAATACTAGAATTTTTTTTATTAATTGCAGCTCGCATATGCTTTTCTAGTAACGGTATGGAAGAAATTATGAAATGTTGGAAGGAAGAGACGATCATGCATATTTTGTTTGTGGGACCCTATAGATTTATGAAAAGATATTGATAGTACGGAAGATAAGTTCACAAACATTCATGGTAGGTTTCCCGGACATCTGGAGGCTCGTCATTGGAAGTGCAATGAGAGGAGAAAAGTTTCAAGTAAATCTAAGGATTTAGAAGTGATAAGTTTATTATTTTCTATCAATCGAGAATTAATAGGTGGAATCCATATCATATGTTGGGCATTATACTACGTCAATTATTACAGTAGATAAACAGTTTTTATAGACGTGACATAGTGAAACATATAAAAGATGTATTCTCATTAAATCAGTACTGCAAGAATAAGCTATCTCTTTAGGTATGTATTTATCCGAATTTCCTAAAAGAATATATACATGCGTTTAATTTATATAAAGGCATACTAACTTGATCGACAAATCCTCGACCGTCTTTTGGAGGAAGAGGATATGTGATGCAAATAGACATTAGATATGTGTTTTTTTATTTTTGAGAATTTTTTAAGTTTTAAACACACAATGATCTCTAATATTCATGATACATGGTTCTAAAATAGATTAGGCTATGTGAATTTCACGAAGTTAAATTAGCGATCAAAATTGAATGGGTGAAAGAGAGAACTTCATAGGTAGATTACCACGAAAGTGAAGAAAAGACACAGAACAGCTGCTTTATTTCGTGCAATGATACTTGTAAAACATTGTTGGGGGTATGATGATGGAACAGGACTTCATAGAGAGTCGTGTGAGGGCCCTCCCATCATTCTTCTAAATCTAATGGATGTTTGAGTTCAGTCTTCTTAAGCTGGAAGATTCTCTCCATTGAGAAAACTCTTTATCATTTCAAGTGACCGAGCTGGTTGGTAACTTGGAACCTCATGCCCTGCTCCTCTAACAGTGGCAAATGTCAGATTTCCATCATATACCACAGCGTATCCACCAACCTGTTTGTTCATTATAAGATAAACATATGATTAGTATTACTGATTTATAAGTATCATGAGTTTGCAAGAAAACACTTATCAGAAATCTGAATAAATGGAGCAGTCTTTGATGAGGAGACTACCTGATCGTTGACTGTCCAGGATCTCCACGGAGCCTTCACTGGAAGTTTCAGTAGGCTGAGAGAGTATGTGGTTGAAGTAACAGGAACCCTTCCATCAATGTCACCACTGCATTTGGTTGACATGCTACCTCGTTCAGTATGATTTAAGTAGGAATTTTATGACAAATAAGACTCTTGTTTTTTATCATTTTATTTAGAACAAACTAACCTGTACACCAAAACCTGTACCCCATTTGCCTGAATTTGTCGAATTATTGGCAAGATTGTAGAAGGGCTGTCCTTCCAATTGGGTATGACTTGGCTGCACCAGCATATGTTTGATTACAAAATTGAAGGAAAAGTTAAGCTATAAGATTAACAGAGTAGAAGCCCTAATGTTAATGTTTATTACACATGCACCTCACAAGGATAAAAATCCTAGCTAGCCAAACATTAAATGTTGACCAATCTCCTAGCTAGCTCCTGTTGCTTTCTGGAAATTACACACTTGATACAAATGGTGTAACATCCCATTAGTTTCACATTGGAAGTGGACAATGTGTATGATTAGCTTATAAGGGTCTGATGAGTGTATTACGTTAACTTCCGCTTAAGCATTTTGGTCCGTCGTTGAGGACCAAAATGGAGTTATTGGCCAGTTAGCTCATTAGACCCGGGTCGTGACATTTAGTATCAGAGCCGACCAAGTATTAGGGCAGGGTGAAAGGGCTCGAGTAGGAAAGGACTACCCGTGGATGGAGTCAGAGAACTCATCACGACGTGGAGCTACCACTGAGTTAATCCTCACATGCACTATGCTAGGGTTCGATCTGGGATATGTTGGACCTTGACGAGGACGTCAAGCTAATTGAGTTGGGGATAATGTAACATCTCATTAGTCTCACATCGGAAATGGGCAATGTGTATGATTAGCTTATAAGGGCCTGATGAGTGTACTACGTTAACTCCCACTTAAGTATTTTGATCCGTCGTTGATGACTAAAATAGAGTTATTGGCCCGTTAGCTCATCAGACCCGGGTCGTCATGACAAATGGTAGTCCGGAAAATTTTTGTTCGCTGTCGTTGGTTTGTAGGCCAACTGTGCTGACCGTAAACCTTCTCCAATATTTGAAAGCTAGCTTTCTTTTCAGCAACTGTGCTGCACATGGCCTTCCTGGAATATTCTCAGTCGCTGTGGGGTTAAGCAGCTCAGGAAAGTGATCGTGTGCCTGATGCATACAATACTATCTCTTTAGCTCGTACACGACGAAACATGAGTGTGAAACACACATGGATTCCACCTAATGTTAGGTAGGACTTCCACCATCTGGACCAGAGGAATTCCACAAGGAACATCCTAGTGGTCGACCGTCTTTGTTTCTGACCACAATAGGTTCCACAAATCAACTGGCATTGATGTGCAACCTCTGCTGCATTATGATCACCACACATGGATAGGTATTTGTAGTGAATCCATTTCTGGTTTTTGCAGTCGACTAAAGTGACAGTCACGTCATTGATCCACAGCACTGAGATCAAATGAAGATGATCATGACCCTAATAGGCATCTCTTTGCTTTTTACCTCTAACCCTGTAATTTATCACCCCTCTCTGTTGTCGACTCTGATGATGATGTAACAACTAGAACAAGAATATTGCCATAAAATGGTGCTGCTAAATCAATCATTCATATGACAGCGTTAAAGAGAGTTTGCTTGGGTGCATACCTGCAGCCAGACCAAGGGTAGTCGAGCTTCGTAACATTAGCATGGAGCGCTTTCTGCACGTCAGGATCATTCAGATATGCCTTAATGTAAACACCGCTACATGGATCGAAATTGTCGATCTGCATCTCTCAGAATTGAGTGAGGAATCTGCTTTTAGCAACCTTGAGATCGAAATGAAGAAGAACGAGAGAGGACATGTGTTGCAAGAGACGAACCTCTGGCTTCTTCGGAGTGGGGGACAAGCTGGATGACGAGCACCGCGGAGCATATATATTGTAGATGTCGAGCTCCTCGAAGACCCTCTCGGCGTCCTGCAGAGCCTGCGCGCACTGCGGCGGCTGTGTGTCGTCCTCGGACGAGAAGTTGCAGTGTTTGTGGATTGCATCCACCGTCGCGTCTGAGATCAGTGCGTGCGTCCAGAAGAAGTCGTACATCCCTCTGTTGTCGCTCTCCATGTCGATCGCCGCATTGCCAATCTTCCATCGAGCAACACGCAGCTTACAGCAAGATCGTAATCGCAAGACAAGAAAAGAAACTGGATCCGAGAGTCGAGTTCTGATACCGCGATCCCTTTGAGATTGATGGCTGCAGCACTGGCCGAGCGGTTCTCGTGTTGGAGGATGGTGAGGGCGAGCTGAGGCACGTAGTGGCCCGCGTAGCTCTCCCCTGCTAAGTAGAAGTCTCTCCCTTTGTACTCCGGAAACCTCTCCATCCAGTTCAGAATGAACACGTACGCGTCCTCGGCTGTCTTCTGGTCGCCGCTCTTGTCGTAATCCGAGGTGGTGTTCGAGTACGAGAAGCCGACGCCGGCAGGGCTCTCCAAGAACAACACGTTGGCCACTGCATCATCACGTTCGATCAGTACACCATGATGCTGCTGCTCACAGTCGCTGTGAATTCCTGCTGCATACCTGCGTTCCAAGCATACGGGTTCCTGTAAAGAGTTCTCCCGTCGCTCATGACGCGGAAGGGACCGAGCTCCTCCATCGCCCCGTACCCGAAGGACGAACAGCCAGGCCCTGGGTCACAGTCTCGTTAAGATCTTGAGGAACATGTAAGAAGCGATGAACTGGTGATCGCTAACCTCCATTGAACCAGAGAAGTAGAGGCTTGGAACTGTTGTCACGGCCGACTGCCTCAGCGAAGTAATAGAAGAGGGCTCGTCCGCTTCCGGCGTCGACGGTGACATAACCTGCATACTGATCGAAGTCTACTCCTTGAGGCTGGCCGGGCAGCTTCACGATCTTGTCCTTCTCCTTCAACCCATCGTTGTCATGTACTCTCGAGGTCAGATCATCGAGAAACATACTAGCCTTAGAGGAAGCAACATCGACTGCTTCCCTTCGCAACTTGGTAACATCGAAGATGAACTCGTTAAGGGCATCTCCCTGCCTCGACGCAAGTCTTGCACTTCCCAGAGAAGCACCGGCAGCGGCTACGAAGGATAAGAGGCAAAGAAGGGAGCACGGGAAACCTCTCCTCATCATCGTTCAATCGATTTGCTATGGTACTCACCTTGGAGACTCGAATCTATTTATACCTCGATCGTATGGATTTACCAAAACTCCAAAACTGATGGGAGTTGGAAAGGAATTTACAATACCTCTATATTTGGCTCGCTGTCGAGATATGATCTGCTCGTCGTGAATGTTGCCGTCTTTATAGGATACGGCTGCCTTGCAATAAGCATTTGTACATGACAAAAAAAGTCAAGCTTTTATTGATTGATATGGCCAACCAAAGATTATGAGTTGTCACAATTAGAGCCTCTTTTTCCTATCACGTCCGAGAGCTAAACTGTGCCACACATCAATTAACGGCATACACCTCAATCTAAGGCAGGAGGGAAAAGGAGTTGTCATTCAGAGCAGAGTCTTGTTGAAATTGATCGAAAAAAAGAGATATAGCTTTAACACACAATGAAGAGTAGAACCAGATAAAATCTTTTATGTTTTTCTAAAAAAAATTATAATTTTAAAAACTTTATATATTTGATGAATCTTTATATAGTTTTTATAGATATATTATATTAATTATAATTAAAATAAATTATTATTTTTTTAATTCTTTCAAGAATCAATAGTCAATTTGGTTTCTCCCTTGTTTTTCTCCTTGATGCAATGAATCTCTTTCTTGGTACAATGAATTTTTTTTATGATACCTTAATCAATTTAATTTCCAATATTCTTTCCCCTTAAATTTGTTCCATCTAATACGTTAAGTTTCTTTAGATGTTATTAAAATATTTTTAAATTTGAGATGATTTGTAAGTACATCGACCATTTGTTCATTTACCTTGACATGAAGTAGCTTAACTTCTTTGTCTTGATACAATATTTCATTTTATAAGAATTCATGTTAAGGCAATAGCTAATTATTGTTCTCAACATAAATTTTGGTTGACTTTTTTTTTTTGGCATATGAAGTTCTTGTAGTAATAGGCTTAGTCATATTGCATGACAAACACAACAAAAATACCGCTATATATTCTGCTTCATAATTTGATAGAGCAAAGATATGTTTTTTTTTTTTCTAAGACCATGTGAATGTAATTTCATCGAAATAAAATATAAATTCGATTGTACTCTTACGATCATCATCGTAGCTTTCGACATAATCACAATCACTGTATCCAATGAGCTCTAATCATTTAAATGACGAATATAATATTTTATACTCAATTGATTTTTTAATATATCATAAAATTCTTTTAGTGACATTTAAACGAGTGTCTTAGAAGCTTTCATGTATCTACTTATTAAACCAACTTCATATAGTAAATCAGATTGAGTGCATGTTAAATATCTTCTACAAACTTTCATACATCTTAGAAGCCTACAAACTCCCATACATATCAATACCAAGAATCTTCATTTTCTACAAACTCCAATACAACTTCAGATAATAAACTAGGAGGTTGTTACATAAAAACATCTTCAGTTAGAGTCATTTGTAAAAAGGTATTATTAATATCCAATTGACGTAATTGCCGGCCCTTAATGGTGGCGAGACTTAGGATAAATCTGATTATAGTGAAATCACGTTGATGAACCTCTGTTTTAATACCAGGAATCTTTTTATAGTTTAATTCCATAAGTCTTACCTAGCACATCTTACACTTCGTTTCTGCACTGGGTTATCACCGCTTACATCAGTGCTTTAGCTTGTAGAACACTGCAGCATTCTTGCAACCTTAACATTCAAGTTTCAACCTTGTTTCGCAAGGCTGGACCAAATGCCTTTGAAGTCCTCCGACCAATATAGCATGCTTGTTGAAATTGTGTCACATTTTACAGCTTCATTTCCTCAATGGAAACAGCAGCAGTCATATTAACAGGGTCTGGTTCCTCTTTCCGATGACGGTGTTGCATGTTCTAATATTTCACGGCTGGCTGTTCCTTTGCAGAGCTGCACCGACAGGATCAACTCACATGAGAGCTGGGCAGAGATCTCTCAAGTTTCAGGTAGACGTTCATGAATTCTTCCTATGATTTCTCGTATAACAAGATGAATTCAGTAGCCTAAAGGTGATCTGCTGTACAAGTTTGACGAGGATAAATGAACGAGACTCCACAATCTCTCACTCACAAGTCTTTTCTGCTTATTAGATGCATTCATAGGCCAAAGGATGAAGCCAACACTAAGTGGCGGAGTTTGTTCACTAGTTATTGTTTCGATCTCCTCCGACGTTATAGGTTTCCACCCACCCTTGTCAGTGAATCTGCTGCAGAGAATGCGATGAAGAAGAGAGCATTATTTGTTAGGCAGTCCCATAAATCAATGGGGAATTGCGTGCGACTCGGTGCACACCAGCCAAGAAAGCAGCAGATTCCAGAGCAGATGATGCAGATATAACCTGGCATGCATGCCGACCATGATCTGCCATGCATGTGTTTGGTATTCGATTCTGGCCCCATTTGTTCCCATGCCATAGATAATTGCTTGCATGGTAACACAGGGCCATCACATGCATGCATCGTCACCATCTATACCTGAGGCAGATGTACCATCCTGTATGGCCCCCCCATGGCAATCTGTGAACTGTTGCCAGCTGATGTGGGACCTCACGTACAGGGATGACATGTAGTTAAATCACTCTCATTTGTTTATTAGTTGAAACATTAGTGCATTAGATATTAGTAAGCTTAAAAAGTTTTATGATTGATAGAAAATTAAGGATATTTTATGCATTAGATGTATATATTGGCTTGAACTAATTGGTAGCAATTTACTTGTATTATTTGGAGGAAAGTTAACAAAGAAGGAAGAAATATATGTAATATCAAAATTTTACAAGCATAAATACACTATTTCCAAACTTTGGCAGGATAGATATTGTAAAAACCCTTTAGATTAGAAAGGGAGTACTAAGTACATTATTAGCTTTTGGCACTTCATTGTTGCTTTGGTTGGCCTCCAGATAAAGAGGACTTGAAGGCCCTCATCACATCAATAACAATATCTCAATAACATGATTATTATCATGCTGTACATTCACCAATCAATACATTCAATGATCACTTGATCCACTCCTATTTGCCCTTCATCAGTTGCATTAATCACTGAAGAGGGTTGAAGCTTATTATAGGCCCTCCTCACAAGCACAATACCAGTTGGAAGAGTGTTATTTCCCTCTGCAGTGCACCATAGAAGACACTCGACACTGTAAACAAATCTACCAGGACCAGAGAGGTTAGTGTGAGACAGAGATCACTCGAGAGCCCTATGTGTGTCTCTTTAGCACACTTGAGTGACTGTAATGATTGGGGTGAAAGTTATAGTTCTTGGTGACTTGAGAAACCACAATGGCAGACTTGTTCAACTGCCTTTGGGGGTGGCTATCCACTGTGGTTTGCCTCCTTGACCTGTTCTTCCTTCTTGGTGCAGTGGACTGTGGAATGAACACCCCAGTTCCTTTGCTCTCCCTTCTGTAGGACACTTCATAGCCATATGAAGGTGGCATCATGATTTGGGGCATGTAAGGAAGCTCCTGTGGACAAAAGAGTATGATCCCTTGTTATACAATGTCATCAAGTAGGTTCAGATCATGTTCATGACAAGGAGGTTTGAGTGATTGTAAGAGGTAAAAGTCTTAACTAAGAAGTGACCTCAAGATGGATGAGTGCACAATATAAAGAATCATGAATTGCTGCTGAGTGTATATAAAGTGAAGTTAACAATGGATTATACACAGGTGTTTTTTTACTATTATACAGCTTCAATTTTGAACAACCAGTAAAAGCAATACCTAACAGATGAAGAAAACAAAGGGAAAAAGCAAAAGCAGAGCAAGATTTCATAACAGGAATCTGATCCGCTCTCCTATGATCAGCCAAGGAAACGGGGTTTACAAAGAGGAGTGAGCAAACTGGCGACCAACCTGAGCCGGAAGCAGAGGATACTGCGCCGGGAATTCTTCCTCATCATCCATGATTAGCAGCGCAAGCTGCTTGCTTAGATCTGCAAAGAACACATCATCTTCTACCTCCACAGCCATGTAGCACTAGCACTCGAAGAAAATAACAGTACTAGCCCCAGTATTCTTGCACTAAACAAGCAAGTGCGAGGGAAGAGTAGTCCTAGCCCTCTCTCTCTCTCTCTCTTCCTCACTGTAACTCAGCAGCTCTATCTATCTATCTATCAGCTGCTTCTAGTGCTCATTCCTGCCCCTTTCCCTGCTTCTTTGGTTGCCACGGGCTTTAATAGGCAAAGGCAGGGCTGGGGAGAGGTCGAAGGTCATGCGGGTTAAGGGGGGCAGATGGCCCCACTAGCAGTTGGCCAATCCCCACTTTCTTGGCCCCCTAATATATTGAGGTATTTTTACACATCTACCCTTGCAAGGTTTCTATAAATTTCAACATTATATATATATATAAATATAAATAAATAAATAAATAAATAAATAAATATATAAATATATATATATATATATATATAAAGTAATGAATCATCTGTTGTTCCCATTTTACTGATTTCTTAGAATTAGGATGTCAGCTGCTCACTACTTGTAGGTCGACTTTGTATGTTCTTCTTGACACCATCACATGATCCTGTAAAACAAGTGGGTGCAGCAAATGTTCACCCAATTCTTTGATGTTATCCTCCTCTTAGTCTGACGGAGAACATGCAGCAAAGCTTGTGTGGTCTTAATGTGGTGGTTGTCTCCTGCAAAACATGGTCCCCTGACAGATCAAACTCTCCAATCCTCATCATGATCTGATGGCACGCTATCACCTGCAGGTATTCGAGGAATAAAGACGCAAGCTGCATGGCCAGCATCCTACAGATCACATCTAGCTGGCCTGACGACAACGCTGGAACTGCGTGTTGTCCTCCAGCTTGTCTGCAGTGCCTTCAAGTTGGGAAGGAAAACAAGCTGTGATGGAGAATTTTTGTCGAGGTGGATGAGGAAGACAGTTCGATCGATCTTCAATCATGGCGATCATGTGGCCAAAACGTGCTGCTGTCGGCCCGGCCGCAATCAAAGGAGAAGCTGCTGCTCGCTGGCCATGGGGTCTTTGAGACTAAAGCGTTGGTAGCCGCTTCACTGACAACCTCGACGACGGTCGCATCTCCATCAAACGAAGACTAACATGTTCTCCCTGCGAGGGTCGGTGCACGGAATCTCGAAGGTTTTAGGAGTCAGGTGGCAGCTACATGTTTCACCGACGAGCGCTTTACAGGTTGCAGTCCGCTTTTAGACCCACGAAGGGGGCGGTGGTGTTTAGGCGAGCGGAGTAACGTGGGCGGTGGTCGGCGGAGGCCGGAATTGCCAGCCATGTGGGCTGCAGGGATCCTGAGATCATGTTCTGCGCATCATAAACACGGTGCTGAACATCCACTTCTCTCGTCTGCTGATCCTATTATATTGTGAGTTTGTCAGCCTCATGAGATTTTAATGATTTAGGATTGCAATGTCACCATGTGAGTTTAAAAGATGGGAGGCCAATTCCCTTCCAAACTCCCCCAGGAAGAAGAAGACACTCCTTGAGTTCTACCTTAATTTGCTAACCTGTGAGCATTCTCATTAAATTGCTTCTTAAAATGAAAACAGTTTTGTCCTTCTGGTCTCACTGACCAAGCTCAAAATATTCATCATGTACAAAGCCTTCAAAAACCAGGGAACAACAGTAGCAGCACTAATCACAGTGTCAGCCCACTGCTTCGAGTCACTGCATATATATCCTTGCCCTTTCCCAGCCTTCTTCCTTCGTTCTGTAGAGTCCATTCAAGACAGTAAGACCTTCCGCCAGCAATTGAGTTGTTTGCCGAGCAAGCTGCACATCTCGCTGCCATCAGCCGTCTGCTTGCTTCCTTATCACGTATCCTGTACTTGTACCTGCATTTGCATTATATAAGAAGATCTCATCAAACGAGTCATCACATTCGATGCTGAAGTTATAATTATCCGCCACAAAGGAGGTATGGTGGTCGAACAGTCCCCTCAGGCTTGTTGAACACTCTGAAGCAGTCATCAATGACTGCAACCTCCCTCCTAAGTAGGGAGCCAACACTGGCCAGGTGGTTGCTGAAGTGGGATTTATCCCTATTTTACCCAAAGCTGCCTTAAGGTGTTTGCTACTACAACTAAAGACACATCCTTATCAAATGAACTGATGATGCACTGTTCCTCCAAAGGCGGCTAACTCCCATTGTACCATTCCTCACACTTGCCCTTGTCAACCTATAACATTTTCTGCAATCTTATCTCAAATCAAGCCCGTAAACCTGCATTGGAAGATAATATGCCTAGCAAGTCCATCGCACAGAGTTATCATGTGTGGGTTGAACACTCTGTCTCCATAGCTGATTAGTACTACTCGCCATGGCATTACCATCCGGAGTTGAGGCCCAAACCCATTTATTATCATCGGGGTTCTTAGCCAAGAAGATCCCAATAATCCCTCTTACAAGCAGGGAATGAAAATAAGCACACAATATCTGAACATTTCACCCGTGCTCATCGATTAAATCAGCAACAGTAGTAATAAAATGGGTTGTATTGATATTAATAAAAGTAATCCAGTGGCCAAGAGGGACTATGTCTATCCAAGCGTCGATCCAAATATTGATAACTGTGCTCAGATCCAACACTCCTCTTGAACCCAGTTTGGACATTCTTTACACAGTAGCAAACATTCCTCCAATTCCAAGAGCAACCACTCAAATTTGAGTTGTTCCAAGGATATAACCTACTATATTTGGTCATGAGTACCCTAACCCAAAGTAGGTTTTCATTATTGAGGAGAGGCACAAGCCTCTTGGCATAGATTGTTTTCCTAGCCAGCTTTAAGTCCTTGATCCCTAATCCACCCTCCTCCATTGAGGAGGTAATTGTATTGTCACCCAATAAGATTCATTTTGTTTCTACTCTCATCATGGTTCCAAAAAAACTCACGGGCTATTATCTCTATCTTCTTAATTATCTTATTAAAAATTCTATTATTCATTAAATATAGGCAGGATTGCATTTAAGACGTATTTGATTATAGTGACCTTTTCAGCTTAGGAGATCAACCCTTTAAACCAGCCTTAAACCTTGTTGAGAACTTTATCCACCAACACTGTTTGAGGTCTCTTCTTAAGTCTCTTGTAGTGGACATAAGATCCTAAATACTTAATGGACCAAAGTCCCTCATGCACCAAGAGAGATTAGTAGAAATCAAACGTCTATCAGCGACACCACCTCCTAGAAAGCCTTCGTTGTCTCGTCCACGAGCTCATCATGGGAGATGCACGCAGCTTTCCCAATCTTCCTGGGTTTGCCTTCAACCTGCTCTTTTTGTTTGTCCAACTCAAATAAAAAAGAGATATCGTCTCTCCTAGGGTTCATTATCTCTACATCTTTCGTATCATGGAACACTACAAAATGATTGGATAGATGAAGCCGCTCGATAGATGACCTCTCGCCCATCGGAGAGGATGCCTGTCTTATTCCAGAATGGGAAATTCACCGATGGCGAGACACTTGGCAATTTTTTCCTTTTAACAGCCATTGCAATGGCTATGTCACCAATCCCATCTATTCTTGAGGATTCGATCTTTACCTTTTATGTTCTTCCCCTATGCCTTCTCGAAACAACCAATGACTCAGGCAAATCCCCTATAATGGCAGGGGCAACGAGACCCTGGCAAGCTACCGTTTGCCTTTCCACAGAGAGATCCATACCACCAATATTGAATGCTGCCCTTAGAGAAGGTACAATCTCAGTTGTTGAACCCTCACCCAGAAAGGCATTGACCAATGGCTCAATTCCGTCACGGGGTGTGAAAACCCCAATTGAATTGAGCCAGGTGGATTAGGTCCCTATCCAAATTCTGGTCCAACCATCCCTTGGGCCACACCTTTCTATTAACCAAGTCATTTTTCCCTGGTTTGGGTTTGGGTCGCCATTGGACCTAGACCCATGGACCATATAGTAACTCACCATCTCCCTTGCGATTAGGATTTCCTATCGGCTCTTCTGTCGGAGTTGACACAGGGGGGCTGGACACAGATGAGGATGCCTCACAGCTGGACATTCGATGTCCAACCCTTTCACACTTAAAACAAATGTTAGGTAAGTTCTCATATGCAATAGTCTAGAAAAATTGTGACTCCTATTTGGATTCAAAGCCCTTGTGGAACTAGTGCGGACAGATTCAGAAGAACACACATCTGGGCAAACTTGCCCCTAGATTGGGTTAGAGTGACCTGATCTAATTTGAGGAACCTACCTACTTTGGACATAATTTACTCTAGAAAGTTTGGTTGGAGCAACTCTAGAGGGAGCTCAGGTAGTTGAATCTAGGTGGATATAGTGTTTTTCTTCTCTAAGAAGCGACTAGAAGTTCAGCTTCCATAGTATTAAGGTCAGGAGCTGCCCATGCAAGGACCATGGTCCCCCTACAAAATCTTGTTCATCTTTTCTAACGAATGAAATTGAAAACATAAGAAACCATCAGTCATGTCTACAATATTGCATCCTATTGATAAAAGATTTTACCTAAGAACTTATTGTAGAGGCTCGTATACCATTCCTCATAGGCTGAGAACACCTCCATTGGATCAGGCTCCACCCAAAGAGCAGCCCGGTTTTGTATTCGAATCAATTTCTTCTCCAACATGGAGTTCGGTTTCCTCTTTTGTTTTTCTAAAAAGATATGCCCAGGAGGAAGAGGCTTCCTGCCGCTGGGGTTGAATCAGTGTCTTCAGTAATCCCTCCCTTGCAAGCTTCGCAACAACAAAGAGATTGGCCACTAATGGATTCACATCCTGAGTCAGGTCTGGCAGAACATTAGGAGGAGGTGGAAGCGGAGCTTCCAAGGGGCTCGACACCAGCACCAGGGTTTCTCACACTAGGACCAGAGCTTCTCACACTAGCATCATGTCATTTCTTGTAGTGTTAAAGAGAGACTGCAAGTAGAGATTTTGCCTCAATATGTGGCACTGGGTTTTGATATCAGTTTAGGACAATCACCAAGTAGTCTAATGAACTATGACATGAAGGAAGATAAGGAAAAATGTGATATTCGTAAAGTAATATATAGAAAACAAAGATTCATATATAGTCACCAGGCATGACAAATGAATCATAAAATTCCTAGCAAAAATGTAAAACCAGAATCATTGGTGTCATGTTTAGCCTAAATAACTATACGCTGAGCAATTACTTTCAAGTAGTTTATTCAGTTATGCCTCAAAGGATCATCCAATGTGGAAAAAAAAAAACACAGATTTACTGAAGCAAATGCAAGAGTTGATGAGTGATACTTCTGTTTTAAAATTTCCTGTTCAATGTCTACAATTGAACATATATTGGTTTGTCATTTTATTTGGAAAAAAAAAGCCGATAGATGGCACATAATCTATTCATTTATATTCAAGAGTCATTCATTTGGTATCATGGAAAAATTGATCTCATGAAACTTGAAGTCAAAAAAAAAAAAAAGGAATTTACCTACTGTCTTGTGGTATATTTTTATGTATTATTTGATAATGAGGTGATCTTTAGTCGTTGAGCTGACCTGGGTGCCAAGTTTGATCTAATCCTTTGCCCTTAAACTAAATAAGCTTTATGTTCAGAACTCTCGCGGACTAAAACTCCAATCTATAAAGAAAAAGGATGTGCCGAAGCGGATCTAGTAGAATACTCTCATACTGCTCAAGTCAAAATCCAAGTAAAACAAGCAATAAAAAATAATAATTAAGAGAAATATATGAAAAATTATATAAGAAATTAATGCATTATCTGAAAAACCTTTTGTGTCTCATTTATGTCCAAAACAACAAGTCAGAACAGATGTTTAAATAAGTTTATGGGTGAACACGAGAAGAGAATAAACTTATATAATCTATAATTACTCAAGAATAATTAAAAGATTGATGTATGCTATATAATCTATAAAGGTCACATAGTATTATCTTTACAGTAACTATGCTTCTACCTCATATATACAATAAATGCAATGAGGATCATTCATCATATAGCAAAGGCATTAGCAAAGTCCTCCAAGAGGATCATTATTCATGTCATTTCTTCTATTACCTTACAAAATACAAACTAAAACGTAAATATTGTAATGTGGATAACTCCGGAGAAAAATATTATTCGGTATATGGATATCTTCGATCTCTTTTAAACCTAATTTGAGCACTCTTTAGTTGTATATACGACGCAAATGTAAATAGAAAAATAGGTACCCTCCGGCCAACGTTCGTCTCTCCCCATTTGCGCTCCGCCGAAGAGCTGTCGTCGTTGGGTACCGTTGGCCAAGCTCGGCAGGTGAGCAGAATCGCCGCCGCCGGCGGCGCGACGCTGCTCGCCTCTCCTCTTCTGCCGGCCTTCTCTTCATTCCCATGGGTCAACCGGCGACTGAGGGGTAGGGGTCAGATTTGTGTTCTCTTTCTTCCTTTTATACCCCTACATTATCTTGTTATTTACCAAAGGTTGAGTTGCTTTTGCTAATTAGATTTGGCCTTTTTAGTCCTAAGATTTACTCCATGCAATCCCCTAAAAAATAATAACATATAATTTCTTAATTTTTAATCATAATTTTATTTCTCACGACCCCTCAATTATCATATTCTAAATCTAAAATATGATTATATATATATATATATATATGTAATTTAAGATAAGAATTAGGAATAGTTAGTCTCACGATCAACGTTTTTACTGGTCTTTCTTTATATATATATGGCTCGTCAGATTCCCCCCTTCTCTGTCTCGCGTTTCTTCGCGCCTACACTTGCAGTCCCCCAAATTCGCCATCGACCTCTTCGTTCCGTGCTTCCGTTACCCGCTTCACGCTCCCATGGATTCGGATTCGAAGACGGAGGCGATTAAGGTGCGGTGTTGAATTCTTCTTCTGCGGTCTATTACTGTGTTTTGGTTTTTCTTTAGGTTACTTGGAAGTTGGAAGGTAACTGAAGGTGAATAATTTCTCTTTATTTGGTTTGCAGCGAGCGAAGGTGCTTATGGTGGGTGCGGGCGGCATTGGCTGCGAGTTGCTGAAGACCCTGGCGCTCTCGGGCTTTCGGGATATTCACATCGTAATTAACCGGTCACGAGCTTAAATATTTTGCTTCTTTTCTCTTGTAATTTGGCTTCGAGATTTTCGTCTGCGATGGATTTTAGATGTTTGAAATTTTAGGGTTTAGTAGAGGATAAGCTGTTTCGGGTTATCTAAACCACTTCTGTGTCTGCTAGTACTATGTGCTTTTTTGGTATTTCAGTAAAGTGCGACTAAAGTAGGTAATGATTATTATGCTTTATCAATTTGTCTTCGCGAATAAAGGTTGGACAATATCTGAAATGAAAAAAAGGAGCTACTGTGGTGTACACTACGGTCAGCGAGTCGGTTATTTGGTGAATTAATGTCACATGCTATTTATCTTCAGCGGAGGAAATTGGTTGTTGTTTATCCAAGTGAAAAATGATTGACATTTTCATGTCTCGAGGGACGCTTTTATTGGTTTGGTTGAATCTTTCTGACGCCCATTAAAGACATGATTCTGAGGTGGAAGGAGGGGAGAGAGTCATTATTTTCGAATTTTCAGAATATTAAGTGATCTGTAACAATGTTATGTTCAGAGGGAAAAAAAGCCATGCTTGTCATTGGTTTTATTTCATCCGTAAAGTTGTTGTAATAGTACTTCCTGCCATAAGAATTTTGGTGCTTGTGTTAATTATTGTTTTATATCTCTCGGTATTATTCCACATATGCAGATTGACATGGACACTATTGAAGTAAGTAACCTGAACAGGCAATTTTTGTTTCGACAAAGTCATGTGGGGCAATCTAAGGCCAAAGTATGTAAGGATTCAGTTTATCTTTTTTCTGTTGAAATTATAGTTGACTCTTCTAAAGGGTGCTGTGGTTCTGAATGTTTCATACATTGTTGGTTTTATTCAGGTTGCTCGAGATGTTGTCTTAAGGTTTATGCCTCAAATTTGTATAACACCATACCATGCAAATGTGAAGGATCCTGAGTTCAATGTGGATTTTTTAAAGAAATTTAATGTCATATTGAATGGTCTTGATAATTTAGATGCTAGACGACATGTTAACCGTCTTTGCCTGGCTGCTGAAGTTCCTCTGGTTGAAAGTGGAACAACAGGGTTTTTGGGGCAGGTAGGATCATAAATTGATTATTATTATTTCTGAAACTCTTGCATATGTATTAGTGAACCTGTGGCTAACTCGCAAACTCTTCCATCCTCAGCTTTTCTTTCTTTTGATGAAGCTGTCATCCTTAGTGTTCTTTTTAATAAAGATATTGTCATCACCATCTTTATTTACTATGATTCAGTTAGCATGTATTGTACTAATACTATATGTTTTTGCTATATACTCCATTGGTTGTCTTTTTCCTTGGAAGAAATTTGTCAGATGATATACAGATTGACATTCACACATCATAAACAAACAAACAAACAAACAAGTAAATAAAATAAATAAATTTATGGGCACTTGCCATAATATGGATATGGAAAAATCTTTGGGACAATCAATTCATCATCCCACTCCACAACATATGTATTTGGTCACATGTTGTTGCAACCGGGTGGTGTATCCAAACCATGTATTTGAATTTCTTATATTTTTCTTGAATTGACATTGACACAAGTAGATACAAAAACAAAACATTTTTCTTTAAATTAAAATTCCCTCGTAATTAATCTTGTTACCTTGATAATATGATAAATTTTTTTTTGTTAAAATTTGAATTTATCTTGTGTTTCCTGTGACTTGAGTCTTGGAATGTTATCTGCTTTCTACAAGTTTCTCTTTTTACCCTGGATTGGTGGCTGGCATGTTGCCATCCTCTCATGTAAAGTATTATTACTATTTGAGTTGTTGATGTTGTAGTTTCTCTTGGTCATGTTTTTGTTAGGTCTTAGTGTCAGTTACATTTCCACCACATATATTACAATTCACTAATTTCTAATTTTGGTAATAAACTTGATTATGGCTTTTAAGCATGCTGCTTAGCCTTGGGGCTGACAGAGTCACAGAAGTATACTGGTAGTGTAACAATTTGTCTTGTTTCAACTACTAGGAGTGCATGTGTTTTTCGTAATATGTTTTTGCAAAAGTTTTTATAGGAGCATCGGGGGAAACTAAAGTATAAAGGTAGCAGAACAATTTGTTTTATTCCAACTACCAGGAGTTCTTGACTTTTTTCTCCGTAATATATATTTGCAAAAATTTTGAATGTTGATCCCAAACTTACTTTGGCAAGTTAGCAAATTACCTGGTTTACAATTAAGCAATTTAAGAATATCTCCTACACTTTTGGCTTGCTTATTGCAGGACTAGGTAGGTTCCTAAACAACTGGTTTGTTCCCTTTCGGTTTTTGTTCTACTGCATTTACTTCAAAACTATGAATCCAATCTACGATCTTTAAAATAGACTTGCATATCTTTGTTATAGTGATTTCAGTTGATAGATATGTTTGCTTTTCCATGATGAGCAGGTTACTGTCCATATCAAGGGCCGAACTGAATGTTATGAGTGCCAGCCAAAACCGACTCCAAAGACCTATCCTGTCTGCACTATTACTAGCACTCCGTCGAAGGTTGAAACTCGAAACTCTGGCAATGATCATTACTGTCATCATAAAATTATCATTTCTTTATGTACTAAGTGAGCCATTTAAAGTAGGTGTTATTGCTCCATAACATCTTACTGCTATATGAAATGTTATTCTTCTGTGACTTATATGCTTCATATATTTTGCCTTGTACATTATACTTTTGGATACTTGTATATCATTAAAGGAAACAAGATGGTAGTGAAGGTGATGGTTTTGGGTTAAGATATTATTTTAGATTGAATGAGGCCGTTTCCAATCTAAAGAAGACAGTGAAGGTCGCAAACTAGTACAAGACCTCTGTCTGTATGAAGCTTTGGGTTAATTAAAGTCTAAAATAGTCTGTAGGTTCAACAAAAGGCATCTTGGAACCATGGTCAACCTTTATGATCACTTATGTTGCAAGTAGCAGAAGTTACATAATGGTTCTAGTCAAGGTTCGCAATACCGTACCGTACTGGTGTTTCGACCTGGGCTCGGTACCGGTACGGTACGGTATACCGAGCGGTACACCCAGGTGTGCCGAGTACTGTAGCTCTGCTACAGTGCTCTCGGACCGATAATAGACGGTCCGCGTACCGGCAACCTGTCGGACCGGTACGTACCGCCCGTACCGGGTGGTACAGTTCGGTACTGCAGACCATGGTTCTAGTTCTCCTATTTCATTGGTTAATAGGTAAGAATTGGTCAGCTTCAAGGACAAGATTCTGCCGTAGAAGGTCCCAGTTAGGAAATTGACTTGTTCTGCATAAGAAATTCATCCCATGTTGTGAGAGGGAAGTGAATCAGCTTGGCCTATGGGTTTGTTGGTTGGTTGATTCTTGTAATATCATCATTTTTAAAAAATGCCAATTTTGTGAGGCTTCAAATGAGAAACTAGTTCATTCTATTGCAGTTTGACGTTTATTCTTCCAGTTCCCAATTGTTGGTGGTACTTAAGCAAATTTTTGTTAGATTCAGATCAAGTGTAGCACAAAAGGGATTGGATCTGGTTCAGGCTATGCAAGCAATTATGGGGCTTAAGTATCAGTTCATGTAATGTTGCCTTCAGGATGTACTCCACAAAGGACATTGTGATCTTATTTTGTTCTATAACTTAGACCTGCCCAAGGGTTTCAGAGCTGGCGATCCTGTGGACAATGTAAAACTCATTCACAGAGTAGAATGTGATTCGGTTATATGCATACAGATATTGATTAATTATTTTCTACCATGGAAGCTTTGTGATGCTGATTAAAAATAACACTATTCACATTTGCATGAGAGGTTTTCCGTTTCATCGAAGTGATGCTTTTATAATTTGTGTTTTTTTACTATCTCTAATGATATATTTATTGTTTTAACTATAACTTTTGCAAAGGAGAGAACCTTATTTATATTGATTATGTGAATATTAAGTTTTGAAATTTGAAAGAAAGTTGCTTCTACTGGGAATGTGCCAAATATTTATTAAAATTATGATTAACTCAATTAGAGATCCCATACATGAAATGATTTTTTTTGTTGGGTGATACCACAGGTTAATGTAGGTTGTCTTCTTTATTTGTTTTGTTACACCCTTAGGACTTTGTATTATTAGGGTCTGTTATTCATTTGTGACTGTTATTTGTTACAGTTTGTTCACTGCATAGTTTGGGCAAAGGACTTGCTTTTTGCAAAGTTGTTCGGTGATAGAAATCAAGAGAATGATCTCTTTGTTCATACTGGTGATGGATCTGATTCAGTAAAACCTACAGATGACATATTTGAGCGAGGACTGGATGAGGTTCCTGTGCAGTATGGTAGGAAGATCTATGACCATGTTTTCGGATATAACATTGAAGTTGCTTTGGCTAATGAAGAAACATGGAAGAACAGGAGAAGACCTAGGCCGATCTTTCTTGGTGATGTGTTGCCAGAAAAACTTATCCTTCAAAATGGCAACCTTGAAAAGAATTGTTTGACTGAGGATTTATCATTGTCTGCCATGTCTTCTCTTGGTCTCAATAACCCACAGGAAATCTGGAGTCTTGCTGAGAATTCAAGATTATTTTTGGAGGCACTGAGATTATTTATTGAGAGGCGAGGAAAGGTCATCACTCCCTTCACATTTCTGTATGTCCTCTTGATTTTAATCTTCGTGTTGTCTGATTCGTTTTTTCCTTTTTCTTTGAGTTTCAGGACATTGGGAGTCTGACTTTTGACAAAGATGATCAATTGGCTATAGAATTTGTGACTGCTGCTGCAAATATTAGAGCATCTTCTTTTGGAATACCTTTACATAGCCTTTTTGATGCTAAAGGAATTGCTGGTAACATTGTCCATGCTGTTGCAACAACCAATGCCATTATTGCTGGGCTGATAGTGATTGAAGCAATCAAGGTGCTTGAAGCTGATTTTCAGAATTGCAGGTTTGTTTTAATAAACCTTTGCCAAAAAACATTTTATTTCCTTCAATTTTTGTTCTTTAAAATTTTTTGTTTCTCGGTGTTAAATACAGTTTTCAAGGGCTTGAGGATTTAACTCTCTAAGGATAAATAACCTACCTTTCTGATTTTGTTTGGTAAACCAGATAAGCAGTTAATAGGTTAAATCTAACAAAAAAGAGGATTTTAACTGAACCAAACGCAGCCTAATAGGTCACAATAATTACTTGGATGTGCTAATCATTTATTGTGATTGTTATTTAATTATCTTAGTTGCTTTTTCACAACATGAGTGTATGCCAATCAAACTTGGCATGAATTCCTTGTGCCCTGACACTTTTAACATCTACCTTGCCAACACTCAGAACACGTTGACATGCAGCACAATTGTCATGATGTGGCAAATTTATTTTTGAGTGGATTGAAAGAGATTTGCTGATTTCCTTCATATCAGAGATACCAAGTATCTACAGTACAACACTAAGGCAGTAAAGCAATAAGAAAAAAAGAAAAGAGAGAAGGGAAAGAGAAGAGGGAAGATAAAGGCCAGTAGGCCAACACAACTCACACTTCATTAATAATTCGTCTCAACATCTCCGAACACTTCTAAGCATAGAAAAGTCATCTAGACCATTTAAGACTTGAATTGGACCATATCGATACCTAGTTGCATAAATTTAGCTGATGGAAAATAATGCATGAGAGGAACTGAAAAATAAAAGAGGTGGAGGGTGTTCATGAAGGTGATTTGATAAGAGGGAGATTTAATGGTGTACATAAATGATGATTTTTTTTCCCCAAAATCAGATTATTGGGGTGTTTGGCATCATTTGTGAGAATTCTTTTCAGGCATGTCCGCTTGGACATTGTCCAAATCTATTGCCTCACAAGTTGTTTGTTTGATTTCACTATATCCTGACATCTTGAATTTTATAAATTCAACTGATACTTAAATGTAAATTATTGATTGTTTCTGAACAGAAAAATTGATGTACTGGCAGCTATGTCAATGTTGACATATATGTCTACTGAAGAATAAGGTGTTTGATGTAAATTGCTTCGCACTTATGAGCACTCCCATGCATAACGAATCTTATCTTTGCTAATTTAACCTTTTTACTTAAGTTATATACACTATAAACACTTTATTGTGATTTATAGTCTCTGCTAAATTATTGTCATTCTTATATGTGGATGTAAGTAAGCACTTGTTCATGTTAAGCAGATATGTGGTGCTCATTCTAATAGATCTGACTCTTTTGGGTAACCTTCTGATGCATATAATTAATTTCCCTGTTTGTTTGAGTAGTTTGTTAATTTAACATATAGGACAAGTTACTTCCAGCACATGCCAGTCTCAAGACATATAATATGTTCTAAAATGATAATAACATAAGATACCATAGTGTACTGTTGCTGGCTGTTTCATGTAGAGTCTATTTCAATTATGGACAAAACTGCCAATCCAGCAAGTGTTTTGTGTTTGCAGGTACTTTTTCTTTCTAGTCACCTTTTATCACTAGAATTTTGTTCTTCTTCGATTCTTTGTTTGGCTTTTTTTAGGTACATCTTTCTTAGTTCTTTTATTATGTAAATCATGGTAATTTGACTTTTTTTTTACTTTATAATGCTAATAAATGGATATTTTTGCATATTCAGGATGACTTATTGTCTGGAACATCCATGTCAAAAGATGCTTCTGATGCCAGTAGAGCCATTTGAGGCCAACAAATCTTGTTATGTGTGTTCTGAGGTCAGTATGTTGGTCCATTATGTATGGTTCCAGTTCTTTTTGTTCATTTCTCTACATGCCTTTCTTTAATGATTGCTAATAATGTATAAACAGACACCCTTGCTTCTGGAGGTAAACACCCAAACCTCAACACTGCGGGACTTTGTTGACAAGATAGTGAAAAACAAACTGGGCATGAGCTTCCCTTTGATAATGCAAGGTGCAATCCTTATCTTTGAGGGGGGTGATGATCTGGAGGAGGATATTGCAGCAAATTATGCCTTAAACCTTGACAAGGTTGTGGTGTTTTATCATTAACATATTCTTGTCATTTTTTAAAATACTTTTTAACATATTTGTTTGTTTTCTTTCTGCATGTTGCTTGTAATATTGTTGTGTTTCTTTATATTCCAGGTCTTAACAGCACTTCCTGCACCAGTTACTAGTGGGTCGATGCTTACAGTTGAGGATCTTCAGCAAGAATTATCATGCCATATAAACATTAAACACAGGTCTCTTCTGATGCTTGCTTCCGAAACCTTTAGCACCTGCAATGTGGCTTCCTCGAAACTGCAGGAGGTTATTGTTTCTATGTATTGTCTTGGGAGAACATAATTCTTGGACTTGTTTATAGAATTTATTTGATCTTCAGATTTGTTGGTTGAAATCCCTTAGTTTCCATGCTTATCACCACCTGATATGAATATCCTATGCAAAGAGAATCTGTGGGTTGTTAACCACATAAAAGCTAGGAAAAGTGGAGGCGATTGCATGATACTCATGTGTCTGTGCATCTTTGGTGGACATGGAAGAAATGGACACTGGTGTAAGATAATAACGTCTTGTACTTTCTTTTCTGAGAGATCTTAATTGTTGTACTAGTCTGCTGCCTGGTGACCTATGGAATATCTTGGAACAGAGATTTTGGTTGCATGTTAGCATTAATTAATGTGTCCAAAGTAGTAATTACCAATAAGCATTTACTTCTGAATTGTGGAGATAGAAAAAGGTAGACAAATAGGGAGAGAACAAGAGAGGAGAGTAAGATTGTAAGAAACTAGAATAAAGAAGGTGCAAGCTTTTTTCTTTCGAATCTTAAGTGCTTGATCCATTATCAAGTCCCACTATTTATAGGGGTTTAGGAGCCTCAATAAAATCAATGTAGGGAATTATTCCCAAGAGTAATCTCCTAGGGAACTTGTATACCTTTTATAAACTCAAAATGTGACTTCTAGGAGACCTAAACAACTTTAAAATAATTTATTACAACAATGAAAAAAAAGAGTACACTTAGTATAAGAGTGTACTTAATACAAAAGTATTCCCAAGGTTAGCATTTAGAAATAACAAAAGACTTCAAATTTCCACACAACTCTTAGAGATCTAGACCAACTAATTAATGACTTTATTGTTATTATTTTACCCAGAATAAGCTCTTCTGAAATTCTTTATAAAGCAAGATGTTTCTCTATCATTCTCCCCCGTTGGAAAAGAACTTGACTCTGGAGAGTGATATGCAAGATACTAGTCCAATAAGTTTGGTGCAAAGTCACGAAGTTTCTCCAAAGTAATCCAAGTGGCATCAAAAGCTGGATGATTATGCCACTTGACAAGAAAGTGTTAAGTGATGCTAGTAATAAACGTAACAAGACGGTCATAAAAAATGACCTCTATGTCATCCTTGTATTGTGGGAGAATCGATGCTTTGGGAGGGTTGTCACCTCTGCAGGAACACCAATAGATAGAAGAGGTGACTCAAAAGTATCATGATGTGGAGTTAAATCCTCTACATTGAAAATTGGACTAATATTTAAGTTGGAAGGCAAATTGAACATATATGCATTAGATCCTAGTTTTTGGATAATAGAAAAATGATCAATGACTCGGGCATGCAACTTCTTGAATGAGTTTTTAGGAGAATCTCTTAGGGCAAATGCGAACCAAGACATAGTCATCAACTTAAAACTTTTGGCTCCTACAATGTGTATTAGTAGCAAATTTGTAACTTTCATTACTTAGGACGATTTTATATCAAATCTTAGCATGCAAATCATGAATATGTTGAGCGAAAGAGTGGAATGGGTGCAAGATCAGTGGTTGTGCGAGGGGTATCGTCGAGGACAACTTCAAATGGGTTTTCTTCGATGGAGCGGTTGATTGAGTTATTGTTTACAAACTTTATTGTTGGAAAGGTTAAGTCTTAATTTTCTAGTTTCTCCCCAACTAAACATCTAAGAAGATTTTTATTAGTTAACCACCTCAGTTGACTATCAGTCTAGGGTGAAAGGATCCATGAGTGAACGTCACTATTGATTGACGCTCGTTATTATTCATAAAATAAAAACAGGATGATTAAAATGACGAGGGACGTCAAAAGTCTCATATGATCATCGGATACCTTTGGGACTAAAAGTAAAATTTTATAAGATAGTTGTGAGATCAACAATGCTTTATGGATATGAGTGTTAGGTAGATAAGAAACAATATATACAAAAAGTTTATATTGCTAAAATGAGGATGTTGAGATAGGTATATAGAGTTATTAGGAAAGAGAAAAAATATTTTTGTTCATAAATAATTAGGTATTGTTTCAATAAATGATAGGATGAGAGAGAATCATTTAATATAGTTTAGACATGTGTTTAGGAGACCTCCAGATGCGGTAGGCAGAAAAAGTGAAATGATTAATGTTAGTGATACAAGGAGAGATAGAGAAAGGCATAAAAAGACTTTAATAGAAATTATAAATAAATATTTAATTACTTTGAATTTAACTAAACATATGATTTTTCATATATCTCAATGACGACAAAAGATCCATGTAGCTGACCTCAAATAGTTGAGATTTACGGTTTTGTTGTTGTTGTTATTATAGTATATTATGATAATAAATCCAACCTTTGGAATCTATTTTAGTTGAATTACATGTGAAAATTCTTAAGAGAAATACAGAGTATGTTACAATTGACTATGAATCTCAAGAGATCCTATTGATTTTCTCCATAAAGCAGTTAACATTTAGCTAGCTGTACAATTTTGTCGTTGACCTGACTAGAAATTTTTAGGTGAATCCATATTTTCTATCCTCTTTGATTATTTGAAATCATTTTATGCCTGTTTGATTACTTTTCTTGGCATTAAATATTATTAAATATAGAATATTCATTTTCATTTAGGTGCATGGTTGAGTTCAGTTTGCTATTAGTGTTGGCTGCCATGAAGCTCTTCTGGTTCTTTATTCCACTTAATTCATTAAAATTGTTGTCATGTTCTTCCCAAGGCTATTTTCCTTTTACTGTCTGTAGCATACGAGGGACTTCCATCATTGTGATGTCATACTATTACTGTTTTGTCATGCTTATCTGTTGAAGTCAGTTTGCTCTGACCCTTTTGTAGACTCAAACTCTGCCTCTGGGGAAAGTGCTCACACCAACTAGAGTTTGGAAGGAACTTACCAATGGGTTAGAATGTTTGTGAACCAGAAAGGGCAAAAACTCATTCTCCGGATTAGTGAAGTGATCCAGGATAATAAAAGAATAGGTCTCATGGGCCAAGCCGGCTATAAGCAGTGAGTCGGAATCAATCCAGGAAGAGTATGGCTGTCACTGGATCTGGGGCTTTAGGCACAAGGTTTAACGGAGAGCCTTCTTAGACCATTTTTGGATGCAAGATCCATTTGGTTCTAGTCAAAATCTTACGAGGGAATGCATATGTGCATATAGCATGGATAAAGCATGCATATTGCAGGAAAATATCGCCACCAGTATAGGACTAATTTAATCAATCTGAAATTTTATTATGGAATCGAGGTGATGGGATATGTCCCAACCAAGATAAACTGGCTGGTTCTGCCTCTGAAATTTTATTATGGAATCTATCAGGTGGTAGTCTGGTTAGCTAGTTGCTATTTTTTCTGCAAAATTATTTAGGCTCTGAGTTTGAGCTGGAGTGGAATAGGGGTGGTGATAAATGGGAAATGAGAGGAGTCGACGGACAAAAGCAGTCAGAGCATAAGAACTAATTGAGAAGAGTTCCTACATCATATAAGATTGTGAATTGGAATGTACATGTTGAGATTAGAACCATGTCAAATGGACCTATACTTGGTGATTAAAAGCTTTGCTTTTGTTGTTGATATGAACTGCTATTTTGTCATAGTAATTTAATCCCTGTGTATTGTTGTGCATTAGATTATTGTTAATGCTTTGCCCCTGTTGTTAGTTAAAGTTTCCATATTGTCACAGGTGTAGCGCATTCCCACTGCATTATGTGCTTTAGAATTTCTGGATAAGTTAGTTCATAAACTGCATTCATGGTCACAGTTGCTTATTGCTTCATGTAGGGAGGAGTTTGACGAAGAGAAAGAACCTGACAGAATGGTTCTGTTGGGATGGACAACTCCTGAGAAAGAATCTCAGGGTGTAAGCAATGGAGAGAACATGGCTGCTGCCATTCCAGCTGCACCGGAAGCAATAAACAAGTCTGAAGAGGTTGTGGTGACTGCAGAAATTTCCAGGACAAAGAGAAAACTGTCAGAAATGTCAGAAATGACAGAGGTCCAGGAAATATTTCAGATTCTCCCAGATACTGATGCCAACAATTCCATGGATCCTCAAGAAGTTGAGGACAATGACTACGATAACGACCTCATCGTGCTTGATGAGAACCCTGAAGCAAGCAAGAAGAGGAGGTTGCAATAGCATTGAATTTTTGTAAATAGTAAAAGATATTCTTGCTTTAGCTGCAGATGAAGTAACATTAGTCATTCATTAACTGCATCTGACCGGTCGGGAAGCTAATACCATCAACTAACAAACTGTACTTGGTCTAGAGTCATTCTACCGTTGCTTGAACTTAGTCTTGGGAGATAGATGGCCTGATTGGAAGCATTTTGAAGGCAGTTCTCAATCCATCCGGGCTTACCGTTCAGCAAGGGGTTGACTTATTGTTGTGTTCTTTGACGGGAATCACAAGTAGATCTAGCCATGACATGTTGCCATATTTAGCTCATGTAACTTTGTTAGACTTCCTCTGCTCATTCAATGAATGTGTTATTATAATCTTGAGTTGCCAAAACCCTTTTCACAGTTAGTTGGCTTGCAACTTAGGTTGTATCAACTGCTTTTGTATAAAGTGATACTGTTTCTACCATCGTCCATAAACATTTCCAGTTGGATGCATAATTGGAATGGTGATATGATCGTTATTTTTGGTCAAACTTCATATGGTTATTGTTATATTCATAATGAAAGAATATTGACTCGACGATCAACCATCTGTCACCGTCGACTCTTGCTTAGCATTATCTTAGCTGTGGCAACACAGAACAAAGGGATTTCCTGCTCAGTCTAGTGAATGTTGAAGCTACGTGATTGTTCATATGAAATTGATCAATCAATTCATGCACATGAATGTGTTGCTAATATCAGTTCTTGTGCTAACGATTTCGGTTCTGATTCGAATCAAAACTATATATTTTAAATTTTTTAGCAATAATAAATAATCATAATTATGTTTCAAAATTTGTATAAAGGTTACAAAATAGATGTATCTCTGTACATGTAATGATCTGACCATTAAGCAAAGGCAGATAATCTATTGAGATAGGTCGAGATAATACCATATAGTAAATGCTTATGATTTTGGAAGATAAACTTTGCGAATTTATGTCCGTGAATTTTGTGGCAGTCATCAGCGACGTATGTTTCTTAAACAATACCGTAAAAAATGGTGTGTGTGCTGTCCGTTGACATTAAAGCTCAACGTTAGGGTTCCGATCATCTGCATATGCATGCATAGTACCTTCTATTTCTTGCTCAGAATTGGAAGCTCGAGTCTAATGAATGTTGAAACTCCGCGATTGTTTTATAATAATTGCTAATATTGACTCTCAACAAGTGGAATCTAAAACAAACCAGTGGATTTAATTCACTTGCCACCTACAACTAGAAAAGCCATAAATCCATAATTATACCTCTATAATATTTCGACTATAATTTAATTTCTCATGACTCTTCACTATATAATAAAAATCCTCAGGTTATCACACAGAGGAGAGGATAGACAATATAATATATCACATCAAATCACCCCATATTATCTTTATCTAATCTAAGCTATTCATTTCAAATACGTGATAATTTTCAAGTTTCTAACTAATTTAAGTATACTCTCATAGGTTCTAACGACTGGATTTAACACCCTCTTTAGTTCGATTGATAATATACTCAAGTCAACAAAGTCAAGTTCAACAAAATCAAGTTTGTAACCAAGATAATATTTTTTGCAAAAGCTTTGTATTGAAAGATTTTACGATATACTCAAAATCATTTATATAGAGGATTTCCTAAGGACAAAAAAAAAAAGAGAAAAAAATAAAAAGAAAGTCACTACATGAGAGGTAGAATATCCATCACTATCACTTCTTTCTCATCAACTTCCATAGAGTCGAATGTAAGAGCAGCAATAACAATTAAGAGATGTCATTGTGTTTGGTATTATTGATCTTCTAGCGATCATCTCCGAGGTGAAAACTTCTTCCTCCTCTGGGAAGCCCACCACCTCTTTAATCGGTGCCCTTTCAATTTCTTCATCGAGTTCAACCTCATCACTCACCATAAGAGTTAAAAATTTAATGTGGTCGCATAATTGCTTATTCTCGACAAAGTGAATTTGATCGTCTATAAGGACCAAATGACTTAGGAGACACCTCCGCTTGACCATTTGATTACCTAATGATTAGCATAGATTAACAATATGGCATTACCTCATTAAAGAAAGACAATCCGAGATCACAATCTCTCTAAATTGTTGATGGTTTGAAATCCGTTTACATGAAGCAATCTGATTGGCACACACCTGTAATCATCATCCAATATATTGGACACCTTAAACATTAGTACGGTGGTGGTATACCAAATTCATTTACTAAAGATTGAGGATTCATAACCTCGTCTGACAAAGATTTTGACATATCATTGTAAGGTCATACACTCGAATCCCATCTTCACTGTTAATCCTTCGTCAAAAAACTCTCTAGAAATTAGATCCAAATTTCTAATAAGACAGTTCAATAAGGCTCATTAATAAAGCTAGCACTCAACTTCCTACCGATAACCGATAAATTGATTGTCCTATAACCAAACTGATTTGGCTTGGTTCTAGTTTGATTCAATCTTTTAGAATCACTAGCTTGATTTGATTGTACTTACCATTTTGGAGTCATCTAGTTCAAACTGAACTGGGACTAGAGAGAAAGCTAACTGGTTGAGATGCATGAATACTCATCCCCTTCATTTCTTGAGTACCTTTGCCCTTGCATTTAATGGCTTCTTACTTTGCATAAATGCATGGATCCCATCTTGCCTCATCTTATCCAAGCCACTGAATCTTCACTAAATCTAAGAGTTAGGCTACTTTTCCGGAGCAATTGATCTAGATATTGGAAAGAAAGGATCATGTTTTGAGGAACAAGATTAAATTCGTTATAAAGATCAATTGACATGGGAGAGTATCCAAATTTTTTTCATTAAGGTAAGATCAAATTTAGTACCAAATATTTTTAGGGGGGAAGAATGTAATCATCAACATAAATTAGATTCAGAATAATTTTAAATTTAATCAATAAAAGGGGTATATTTTATATCAATTAGAATATATATTTTCTTTTGAGTGGTTTTGGATAATTGGATAACCTAAAAGTGTAGCGTGAACTATGATCATATTCACTCGTTTAAGATAAGAAACAAATAAAATTTTATTATTTAAATAATAATTATAAAAACTCTTGAGGTACTCATAACCTCGATAGAATTCTCGCTCCTCTCCTATATAAGGATTGGTAGAGACTCCTCGTTCATCAATGACAGAGTGAAGTCCTAATCCGAGAGAGGAGACATGTGATGATCTTTTTCTTTAACTCTCTTTTGATATTTATTTATCATACTAATTTCATAGTTTAGTATTTAGATGATAAATAATCTTATTTAGGTTGATTAGAGATTTTCTAGAAAAAAAGTTTAAAATTATTAATCGATGTTTTGGATCGAAATACATGCAACCATGATTTAATTATTTTTTTTTAAAATTATTTGAGACTCTTTGACCTGCATTTACTTCATAAAATTTTATCTAAATTTTTCCATGAATTCTAGAATTTTTAATTCAAAGTTATCGATTCGTTAAGATTTTTAATTCATAAAAAATAATTTTACAACCTTGTTAATTATATTTATATTTTAGTTAATTTGACCGCTATGTTATGATATTTGAAAGATTAGAATTATCATTATGGAATTTTTAAGTTTTTGTTATATATATATATATATATATATATATATATATATATATATATATAACTGATTTATGTTTGAATGATTTGATACTGATTTCGACTTATTGATATTTCTACATGATATATAACTGATCTTTGTTTCTCGTATTGAGAACTACTCAGCATTGCATAACTTTGTTATTTATGTTTCAGATTCCAATATCATCGATCGCTAAGTAGCATTGGGTGGAGACGTGCAGCTGCATTCCTTCGACATGGACTCCTCCAGCCTCTCACACAGCAAGGAGAAGGTCGTCTTCGTCCTCGGCGTCACCGGAAGCGGCAAGTCCAAGCTCGCCATCGCTCTCGCCAAGTGCTTCAATGGCGAGGTCGTCAACTCCGACAAGATGCAGGTGTATGACGGCATCCCTGTCATCACCAACAAGGTAACCGAGGAGGAGAAAGAGGACGTCCCCCACCACCTCATCGGCGGAGTGCACCCGGAAGGGAACTTCACGGCCGCTGACTTTCGCCGCGAGGCCACGCGCTTGGTCGAGGCCATCCTCGCCCGAGGTCGCCTCCCCATCATCGCCGGCGGATCCAACTCGTACGTGAAGAAGCTAGTCGAGGGGGACGGATGCGGCTTCCGCTCCCGGTACGACTGCTGCTTCGTGTGGGTGGACGTGGACCTGACGGTGCTCCGCGACTTCGTGTATGCGCGGGTGGACAAGATGGTGGAGCTAGGGCTGGTGGAGGAGGCGCGGTCGATGTTCAAGCCCGACGGCGACTACAGTACGGGCATCCGGCTGTCGATCGGCGTACGGGAGATGCACCTCTACTTCCAGTCAGAGGAAGGCGCCGACGAGGAGACGAAGGCGAGGCTGCTGGAGGCCAGCTTAGACAAGGTCAAGGCCAATACATTCGATCTGACTTGCAGTCAGCTGCAGAAGATCCAGGGGTTCCGCGTGATGGGGTGGGACTTGCACCGGGTCGATTCGACCGAGTTCTTTCGCCAGCGAGGGCAGGGCGCCGAGGAGGAGCTCTGGAAGGAGGTCGTGTGGGCGCCCAGTGCCGAGATCGTACGAAGCTTTTTAGCCACCGAGAACAAGAATGAGACCGACGTCGTTGCGGAGGTTGCACCAGTCAAGGTTGAGGATGAGACTGTGTGTGCTGAGAAAACTGTGGAGAAGGAGAGCCAGGTCGTTGCAAAGGGCACCGAGAGTGAGGAGAGAAGGGTGTCGTCATACACAGGGCTGAGTAGTGCCATGACATGCGCGTAACGCTGCATTTTGTTCCCATGCAATATCTGAACTAATTACATATTAAAGATTATCCAGAACAAGCAAAATTCCACCTATACGTGGATTGAAAGAGTAACTCTTGTATGATCGATAGCTCCGTCGCCTTCTCTAAAAACATACTATACTATTTGGAATAATATACTATAATAGTTCAGGATGAAGTCGATAGATTATTCGGATTGGATTGGATTGTATCGGAAAAGAATTCTCAAAGAATATTATTATCCTCGAAAGAGAAATATGTTTTCTGCATTCATGCCGTCATTCGTAGATCAATTTCATATAAAGTAATGCATGCGTAGATGAAGGCTTATGTGCTACAGCTAAAGAAGATGACAAGTGCCGTGGGAGATTTCTGCTATGGCTGCTTATCAAACCATCGATCGGGGCCCAAAAACTCGATGCTGCTGAGGAAGCCTTGCAACTGTTCGGGTGGGAGAGTCTTTAACCAGCTGACTCTTCCAGAGGTATTTGAACCTGCTCCGATGTTTCCATCCTCTACATAGGTCATTTGGTACCTGAGGTTGCAGATGAAGAACAGAGCTCAGCATTTCTTCACCGTATTAGTTTCACTTGGGGAGATTCTAAGCTAGTAGCAGTAGTGGCATCGCAGATAGATTGTTCTTATATGACTTAGGTGATACAAGACGACTGTGAAGGAGGCAAGAGTTGCTTACTGATTTGGTATGACATGCCAAGCATCCCACCCTTCAGGCCTAATGGTGGATGGCATCCACGTCTTATGGAACACTACTGTGGAGTGTTGGTTCCATGCTCTTCCCAAGTAGGTCATTTTTGTAGCACGAATGGTGCAGTACTTGAACACGAACCCGCCAGGGCTGTCGGCACTCGTCTTGGCATGCGCAGTTAACCAACCGCCGTCCACCGAGTTCAGCACGCATCGCTGCGACACACAGTTTAAGCTCAATAACCAAGGTTACGACTATGATTTCTCTATACTAATAGAAGGGATGTTGTTACGATGCATCATTAAGCTTCGATCTATCTTGGGATGTAGGGAATAAAATACACTGTAGATGGATTGACCAAAGCCGAAGATGAAATCAATAGCGCCTTCGATCCAACACTTATCGAAGTGGTGTCGTCCTTGATAGTCACATAACGTGTCTTGGTAGCCGATGAAGGCGCAGTCGTGGAACGAGTTCCTGTCTCCTCCCACTAGTGCTGCTACTGCCTGCAGATGCCTTTCACTTCCGGACTTGAATGTGTTCTGCCAGGAAGCAAGATTATTACGTCTGTGTCAGTATAGTTGCAATGTGCAAAGAGAGAGAGAGAGAGAGAGAGCAGTGGTTTATCATTGAGGTTATATTCGAGCTAGGGATATAAGATACTGATGCTTGTAGTCACAGTAGTTTTGTCTGTTCAAGGTTGATCATTCCAAATTGTGATGTTTTCAGGCACAAGATTATGTCTCTGAGAGAGAGAGAGAGAGAGAGAGAGAGAGAGAGAGAGAGAGAGAGAGAGAGACTGATGTTCGTAGTCACAGTAGTTTTTAGAGCATGCGTTGCATTCTTCTTCTTTTGCTGCTATTGCTTGTGTATCTTTGCGTTTGCAGTGGAGAGTAAAATTAATGGTGCGGGATGGAATTCTTACAACAAATCCAATATTTCGAGCAACAAAATCGTTTGCAAAGACGCTGAAAGTGGAAGAGTTCATAGTGCCGAAACGCGACGCATCATCGCTCCACGTAATCAGAGTATTCTTCGAACCCTCGCCTTGCAGCACAATGAATCCTTTTGAGGCTGGTATCAAGACCTTCTCTCTGTAACAACACCACCAGAAAAATATATATATCTATATAGACCTGAAATTAAGATTACTACAATATTTTATTTTGAAATACATCATGATAATCATAATTTACATTCAAAATCATCCAGAAACTCTGAGATAAATATACTTCAAAAAGAAAGAGTATGATGGACAAACCTGTAAGTTCCTTGTTTGATATAAATTTGTATCCACTGTGAGTTGCCATCAGGGAGTGAGTCAATAGCAGATTGAAGAGTCGTGAAATTTCCTTGCCCACTTTGATCAACAATGATGACTCTTGTGATGTATGCAGCTCCATCTGTGGAGAAGACACAGCAACTCAGAGCCCACAGCAACAGCCACCACCACCACCACCACCTGAGGAACTGCTGCATCTTGAAACAATATCTTAAAACTGAGCTTGGAACAAATGGTTTGCAGAATATTTATAAAGCACTCTGAGACCTGTGTTGTTTCCTCATATATTCATGCATTTGCATTACATATTAATTTTCCAAGTTATATTTTGTATCTGAATATTGAGGCATTTGTGTTACCCAATTCAGTGTTTTAGATGGACAACACTCCTATGAATGGTGAATACATATCGAAATTTCATATTTTAGTCCAGGTTAAATGCTTGATCAAAATAATTCATAAAATATTATTTAAATTGATATAAACTATTATATTCCTCTTTCAGTTTTTATACATGGTATCGAGGCAAATACCGTCAACTACCAGTAATATAAAAAATATGAAAAATAATAAATATGAAGTTTTTTAGGGTACCAATATGAATTAAAAATTTTCCGATCTCTCCTTAAAGAACTAAATGATAACTAATTATAAGGAGATATATATACATATATACATATATGTATATAGGCAGTGTCATCTTCTATGCTGACATGGCAAGGTCAGTCGGTTGACTAAAGTGTTGAGTTCTAATTGATCAAAAATATTGATCATATCATTTACTTCTCCATTGTGCTCTAAGATGAAGACTCAATCAGGTTGAGGTACAATGTCCATTGTGAGATCTCTACAGTCATTGTGTGCGCATTGCAATGCTTGGGGCAATAGGTAGTAAGTTCATTGGAGGTAGAAGCACCAAGAAAGGGAGTAGCCATGACCAATCGTGATGGTTATGTCTAACACTTTAGATGCTTTGTCTAGGTAAAGTGGATCGAGTGTGAGGGTATGCTTTGGTCACAAAGGTTATGTCAAATGCTTGATATGCTTTATTAGGTTAAGACGTGCCGAGCATTAGGATATGCTTTGGTCACGATGGTTGCATTAGAGATATGCTATGGATGGCTTGCTTGGCACGGGTGCATCAGAGATGATTTGGTTGTCATGACCATCTCAAAAGCTTTAGATGCTTCATCTTGTTAGGGCATGTTCGAGTGCAAGAAGATGTATTAATTATGACACATTGAGCACAAGGAGATGTTTTTGGCCAAGAAGGTCACATCATACCCTAACCTTTGGACGCTCTGCGTAATTAGGAAGATGTTGAGCATAAGGAGATGTTTTGGTTATAAATGCTGAATTTAATGATTCGAATGCTTTGCTTTAGTTAGGACACAAAAGTGTAAAAAGATACCGTGTACGTGAACGTTACATAAATATCACAGATGACAATGTCATGTGTAGACCCCACATAGATGGTTCGTTAAGGTTGAGTTCTAGTTGAACTATCATTAGTTGGACTTGATTGGGTCATCGAGAACCCAAGATATGATTGTCTTGAATATTATGGTCAAATAGCAGTCAATTTGAGGATATAGTCATCTTAAAAGATATGATCACGAAGGTGGGTACAACCAACTTGCTTGAAGTTTACATCATGATCAAATCATGATCTGACCGGAAAGATAATTAACTTGAGCCTAAATTATGTATCTAAACTACCAGCTCTTATAGATCAATTCAAATCTTTACACCTACTTATTAAGCGTAAAAAAATATTTTATTTTATATGTAATATAACAAAAATTTATGTTAGAATTAAAATCAAATAATATTAGATTGATTCTTACAATACTTACTTTTTGATGCCATCGAAAAAGGATCTTTAGATCCAAAATCGCTATTAATTTATGAGGAGAACTAAACTCTCATAGTTCAGGAGGTTGAGAGAGAAATCGTAATATCTCAATTATGTTCTCTATGAAATATATTCTTTAACTAGATGTTTTATTTATTTATAGATGAGAACAGAGGATCTAGGATAAGTTATTAAGAGAATTCCTCCGATCAAATACATCTCCTAAGTAATCCTACCAGGACCCTGATATTATACTTCATAACAATTAATTCATCCCAAATATCCAATCTCTTGCCACATATTAACTCACATATGTGGTTTTTTTTGTGGTTAATGCATTGTGTTTATAATTAAATGATCCAGGGTTTGAATCTCATTATAAACGGTCTAATGCATATGGCTATGTAACATTTATATATGAAAGAAATGGGGGGGAAAAAAAGGATAAAAAGAGGGAGTCTGATACCAACTTGTAACATGAGACCTTGTATCAACCCTGAAGAGATCTACCTGGATGTTCTTTCAGAACTGATTCCTTCCACACAGCTTTTTACCAAGTTTACACAGCAGAGAAGCTGTCTCTAGTGTAGAGATAGTAAGTAGCTCACAACTGTGTTACCTTGGACAATTTAGAAACTAATCCACCTCTCAAATAACTTAAGATGTTAGATGCCAATTATAGCTGAATTCAAAGTAATGTTGTTCGGACAAAAAGGGCCTCTTACAAAGAACAGCATTGATTGGAATTTACAAATCCCTGTTTGTAATAAATTTGAATCAGAAGCCAAGCAAAAAAATCATATTAAGTGACATCTCAAACATAATTAAGAGTAAATAACAAAACATACACACAAGTGCATATAGTGTGTGGACAGCTGGTGGGCTATAGCCAAATATCTACACAACTAAGATGTTAAACAAAGACGGAAAACGAAAGCAAATCTTTACGTATGTCCAGGAACATAGTGATGCACCGTTACTCATATACACTGGTAGATCCCTCCCAAGTGCTTTCCTTCTCCCTTTTTAGCTTCCAAGTGCTTTCTGGATGTCTTGCTGCACAATTGTAAGAGAATAAGTCAAAAAATAAGAGAGATACTTTGTTGTCCCATATCGACCAGCATACCTCGATGGACGACGGAGACTTTGTTGTCCCATATCGACCGATGACCTTGCCTTCCTTGTCAATCAGAAACTTGGTGAAATTCCACTTGATCCTATTTCCCATAAAACCTGGTTTACTTGCCTTAAGAAACTTGTAAACAGCAACAGTCTCTGGTCCATTTACTTTAACCTATATGATAGGCACCAGAAAACACAACATTTAAACATGTAGCTTATGATTGTGACAAATACTGACAGATACATGAGAAAAAGGACATCAACCTGCATATAATTTGGTTGGTGAGTTCCATATTTCTTAAAAGGTTTTATAATCAGTGACTACAAAAATAAGTTACTAGGAATCACTACATGATACTCATTTGGCAGAAAAAATTACCTTTATTACTGTTCCATGGAACATGCTATGGTCTCAATACTTTCTGATTTCTTGGAAATGCCATTCTTTCTTGTTTTGAAGGCAAAGACAACCTAAAATTATGTTAGGTTCTCAAAGGCCTAGAGTTAAATAGATTGATGGTTGTTCAAAGAAGCACCGGGGCTCTCTACTTAGTATCATGACACTTCCACTGCTGCATCTGGTTGCAAATCTGCAAGCAAGATACATGCCAAACCAAGCTAAAGTCATTCATTGGCCCAGAACCTTCCATCATTGAGCTCTTTGTCCATGTATCCTAAATCACTTGAAGAAGCCACCTTCATTTTAACTTCTCATTTATCATTCTTCTTTAATACACAGAGATCCATGCTGAACCAATTACTGAAGGTTATAAAGCAAAATGCCTCTTCAGAAGATCAATAATAACAACCATGTATTTGTGAAATAATCAGGAAGCAAACTGAAGTGTCTACAGGTATCACAGATACAGTATTCTAGTCATTTTACCATAAACAACTAGTATTTTTCGCTGATTATCCAAATTGGTGATAAGTCTTTTCTCTCGCTCTTATCTTTTTTATGTTGAAGGCATAACTGAATCAGAGCAGAGTTGGAACAACACACTAACAGCAAATGCAGTGTCAATCACCAAGGAGCACTTGTGAAACTTAAATTATATATATATATATATATATATATATATATATAGAGAGAGAGAGAGAGAGAGAGAGAGAGAGAGAGAGAGAGAGAGTTTATGTGATGTCATAGAAAATCAGGGCCTATAAGAGAAGCAACTACTAAGAATAGCATCATATTATGTCTTCCTAACACAATCTATTTATTGTTGCTCACAAGTAGATTCCAAGCACATAAGTCTCTGTAAGACATGTTCCACTTTTTTGCTTTCTTTTTAAGCAATGTCATGACACTACAAACTAATTATCGTGTGATTCAGAGTTTGAAAGCATAGGCCCCAAAATAAATGAACACTAAGTTCTATCCTAGTTATCCAACTCATGTCAGTACTACAAGAACTCAGGTTCCATCC
Organism: Musa acuminata AAA Group; assembly: GCF_036884655.1. NCBI lineage: Eukaryota > Viridiplantae > Streptophyta > Magnoliopsida > Zingiberales > Musaceae > Musa > Musa acuminata. Next base: position 5,692,388 of record NC_088331.1, on the reverse strand, counting down.
CTAAGCAATGGACATTCAAGCAAGAAAAAGAGATTTGATACCAGTCTGGTTCACCCCTAACACAAAAAGTAGCTTTCTTTATTTGCAATTGAGTTTACTATAAACTGATCACAAGTTATATATAGTACACTATCCCTTAAGATGGACCACATTTTACACAACATCTATTCTAATCAAAATAGAGAAACTAAAGAACAAATAACTGCAAAGAGCATAGACCTAATGATCCAACCGGTAAGAAATATTTACCTTCTGAAAAATTGGAAACTCAGCCTTGAATCTTGTGCAAGCAAAGTCCTTTATTTCCTGCTCTGTCTGAGGTTCTTGATGCAAGAACTGATTGCATGGGAATGCTAAAATCTCAAAATCTGAATGCACCCAGCATGGTTCAGTGAATAGGCCCAATGGTGAAGAATATCATACATAAGTCAAAAACATAATTCACAAAGACCTTGCAATTTGAGATGCACCTACAAGCAAGAACCTCACATAGAAATGATGCAATAGAATAAAAGAATATGCAAACATGAAAGAACCATCATTCTCAGTCTCTCTACAGGAGTTTTTACCAAATATGCGGATATAAGTTTTTTCTGATTTTAGTACACTATAGAAAATGAAAATTGGCAGCTTTTCGTGCAATGCTTCCATGAGAGACACATGATGACATTTTAAAAACCAGATCTGAGATATCTATAGAGATACCTCAATATAAGACATCAAACTATCAGAAGCTAACTGTCCCCATGAGATAACAAACTACCATAGCTTTCTGTGCAAAGCATCCATAGGAAACATATGACGACATTTTAAAATACCAAATATGACATATCTATAAGATACCTCACTATAAAACACCAAACTATCAGAAGCTAATTGTCCCCATGGGACAACAGACTATCATAAGCTAACTGTTCGTAACACAATCCTATATCAAGTACTCCTACAACTATCATTTAAGAAGAACCTTCAAGATTGTTGCCAGCAACTATCATGTATACACATTCACAATTATGTATATATGTAAGGGCTGGTTGATTTTTTATGCACGCATATATGGACACAAATATATCAGTCAACAGCAAAATGATTCAACAATAACAACAAGACCATAAATCTTAACTATTTGAGGTCGGCTATATGGATCTTTTCCTGTCATTGAGATCTATAAAGAGTCATATTTAATTAGGTTCAGAATACTTAAAATATTTATTTATAGTTTCTATTAAAATCTTTTTAGGTCTTCCTCTACCTCTTCTCATAACACTAACATTAATTATTTCACCTCTTCTGACTACTGTATCCAAAGGTCTTCTCAATACATACTCATATCATCTTAAATAATTTTTTCTTATCTTATCCTCTATCGAAGCGATATTTAGTTGTTCACGAGTAAAAGCATTTATTTTTCTATCTTTCCTGGTAACTTCACACTTTATCTCAACATTCTCATCTCAACAACACAAACTTTTTGTATATGTTATTTCTTAACTGCTCAATACTCAAACCCATAAAGTATTGTTCGTCTCACAATTGTCTTATAAGATTTTACTTTTGATCTTAAAGGTATCCGATGATCACACAAGACTCCTAACGCTCCTCGTCATTTTAACCATCTTGTTTTTACTCTATGAATAATATCTTTATCGATCTATCCATCTTATTAAATAAATGATCCAAGATACCTAAAACGTTTAGTTAAAGGGACTTTTTGTCCATTCAATCTAACTATATTATCTTGTCTATTTCTTTAATCACTAAAATTACATTTTATATATTCAGTCTTAGTCCTACTTAATCTAAAACCTTTAGTTTATAAGGCTTGCCTCCATAACTTAAGTTTATAATTAATTTCACTTAGGATCTAATCAACTAAGACAATATCATCAGTAAATGATATACTCCAAGGAAGTCTATCAAGTAACTAGTAAGTTTATCCGTTATCGATGTGAAAAGGTAGAGACTTAATGTGGATCCTTGGCGTAATCCTATGCTAATAGGAAACTCACTAGATACACTCCTTATCAAGGTTCGCAATACCGTACCATACTGGTATTTCGACCTGGGCTCGGTACCGGTACGGTACAGTGTACCGAGCGGTACACTCAGGTGTGCCGAGTACTGTAGCACTGCTACAGTGCTACAATGCACTCGGACCGATAACAGGTGGTCCGCGTACCGGCAACCAGTTAGACCGGTACGTACCGCCCGTACCGGGCGGTACAGTTCGGTACTGCAGACCCTGCTCCTTATATTCTAATACTAATAGCTACATTATCATACATATTTTTAATAACATTAATATAATTAGTGGATATACATTTCTTTTCTAAAACTCACCATAATAAATCTCTAGGAATCGTATCGTATGCTTTCTTTAAGTGAATAAAAATCATATACAAATCTTTCTTTTTCTCCCTATACTTTTTTCATTAATTGTCTTAATAAATAACTAGCTTTTATGGTTGATCTTCCAAACATAAAACCAAATTGATTTTAAGATATATTTATTTCAAGCCTTATCCTGCTATCGATAATTTTTTCCTAAATTTTCATAATTTTCATAGTATGACACATGATTTTGATTTCTCTATAATTTGAATAATTTTGTATGTCACCTTTATTTTTGTAAATTGGCACTAAAAAACTCTTTCTTCATTTATCATGATTCATGCATCTTTCCAAATCTCATGATTTTGTTAAATAAGCTAATTAACCAAACTACTCGATTGTCCCCTAAATTTTTTCAGACCTTAATACGGATACCATTAGACCCCACACTCTTAGCCATTTTTATCTTTTTTAATGTGACTTTTACTTCATCAGCTCTAATTTTATGAATAAATCTATGATTATTAAATCTATCATTATTATTTATCGTTAAATCTAAACCTTATGTGGAATATTTATCAAATAATTTATAAAAATAATTTTTCCATCTTTCCTTAATCTTGTTATCATTAGCAAGTATTTTTTTATCTTCATCTTTAATGCATCTAATATTACTTAAGTCCTTACACTTTCTTTCCATAACTTTAGCAATTCGTCATATATCTTTTCACCATTCTTAGTACCTAATTTATTATAAAAATTATAATAAGCTTTATATCTTGTCATACTAACCGCATTTTTAGCCTCTTTATATCTTTTTTTAGCCAAATGACTCACTAACTAAATTTAGTATAATAGAAGGAAAATATTTTCATCAGTTAATTCAAGCTGCATATGTTTTTACTGTGCCTAAGCAAACCAAGAGAGACATTAGTCACTATATTCTTTTGTCCTCTCAAAATGCAGCAGAGAGTCATATGGGACAAGAAAGAAATCTTAAGAAAAAAAATCAACTAAGAACTAGCAATTAGTAAATGAATAGTCTTCTAAAACTTTTATGCAAATGAATTCACTATTTGAAAGACAGTCAACATGGAATCAGTACACTGTTTGGAGAACAGTAAATGGATTCAACACCTGCTGACTCAGAGTTTAGAAGAGTAATATAGAGAATAGGGATACCTAAAGAAATGTAATACATAGTATGGTCCCATTTTCATTTCATTTAAACAGGACTAAATAATCTCCTTTGCCTCCAAAAGAAACAAAATCATTGTCCTGCAAATGTTCTTATGTGTGATGACAAACACATATTCTGAAGATAACCGAAATACATATTATCAGTGGCCATTATCTATGTAAATTTGCTATCATATCTTTCCATCATATCAACCACAGCTTCTTTATTATCTAACCGAACTTAAAAACTAAATCATGTACTCTTTAACAAAAGTCAAGAAACCACTATCCTATGCGTAAAATCTAATTTCCATCCAGCAACCACCAAAGACATATCAAGCAAATGATTATGGATTTTCTGAAGACAGGATCATAGATATGAATGTTTTCTTCGATCAAAATTCTTAATTCAACTTCCAGACAGGCTGTCAGAAATCGTATCTCCCATGCTATAGTATTACATCCAATCATGAAACAGAAACCAGCCAACTATGCGCTTTTGATACAATTATATGTTCAACTCAGCTATCTATCCTGCTGACTTGATTGTGCCGTCTAAAACTTGCAAATGAGTTTTCCTCCATAGGAAACAGGAATATCTGGTGCAGACACCATCCAAAATCCAGCCAAATTAACCTAGATATTCAGTAACACACCGCTGGATGTATCAGAAGAATACTAGTACCTTTTGTGACATTCCAAATACACGACTTTCAACCAAAATATTTGATGAGCATGCCAAATCAAAAGAATTCCACGAAGAGAAGCTCCCGACGTGAGCATGAAACAAACCTTTGCTTTTATACTTGTTGTACAGTTCAGTCAACTGGGTGTAGTTGCTATTCGTGAACCCACTGTTCCAGAATCCAAAGAAACGATCATTTCAACACGATTCCACCGCCGAAAGACGAATTTGATGGCAAAGAAGCCAAGGAAAACGGCGATTGTTCAGAGAAACCTAAAGCGGAATACCATTTGGAGGCGACGTTGACGACGAGGAGCACCTTGCCCTTGTAGATCCCCAGATCAACGTCCCTGCCGCTGCCATCCTGAACAACAAACCAAAGATTCCACCATAACAGAATCCAGAAACCAAAAAGATAACAAAAGATAAAGAGACTCCCAAGGAAATTTTGACCTTGACGGTGAATTGATGGACGGAAGTCTCCGTCGGCGCGGATTGGTAAGCCCCCATCTCCCGCTTCCAACACCCCCTTCCGCAGCCCCCTCCTCGTCTGGGTCGATGGACACATCACGGCCGAGGCCAGATCGAATAGATATCGCTACCCGTCATAACGGCACAAATGCCATTATATTTATTATAACGATATCTCGTTTATAACAGTTATTGTAACAATTGATATCTAAAAATAGCGGTGTGCAAATTCAAGTCAAAGTCAAGCGGCACAACTCAGAGGACTCTTTGCATAATGGAGGAAAAACATGGGCCCACCAGGTAACACGTGGGTCCAATATCCACGTAGGCGAACACATTATTCAAGGCTAAGAAATGTTGTTTTTAACACACATTTCCTTGATGTGGTTGATTTTTTCCTGAGTATTCAATTCATTTTTTTTCTTAATATAATATCGTTTCACTATAATTATTCATAAATTTCTGATATAATTCATTTGTTTTTATTTAATTTTTCAGTATTTGACTATTTATTTATAGAGTTGGGGGTAAAACTTTCCTTTTTAATTGAGTTTGATAATATTTATTATTTTTATGAAGTTTTTAATTGTTTCTATATGTATATTAATTTTTTTTTAAACATAGATTTTAGTTTTCCGACTAAAGCATCGGAAAGTTTTGAGTTTGCTCGATTTCATATACGAGTACTTCGAATATTAAATTGGCCCAAAGCATTTATTTTCACGATCTTTTTCCAACAGTGGCTTGACTGAATCGACCTAAAGTGCTCCCTTTTTTCCGATGATTACACAACTAATTCAACCTAAAGTACTCTTGTGATGGTGCAATCGAATCGTCCCAAAAAATCTCTTTCAATGACAACATGATTGAATCATCCCAAAGCACCATTTTTGAATGACTATATAACCAAATTGGTTCTAAATATTTTTTTTAATATATTGTAGCCAAATTAGCCTAAAGTGACCCTTTCGATAATAATACGATCGTATCGACGCGAACTACTCCTCTCGATGACAACGTGCATCGAATTAGCCCAAAACATCCTTTTCAAGCATGATCAAATAGACCTAAAGATCTTTTTCGACTATAAGATGGTTGAGTTATCCTCTTTATAATCGATAGTCAAATAAAAATTTATTTATGCCCCAACTCCACTACACACATCGAGGCACGATGGAGGGCGAGTGATATAGGAGTAATGACATAAGGACTATTGATACTTCGACACCATGTGATTGACACCTCGATGTCATGTGGTCAATGTCTCGATGCCATGACACCTCGACATCATGTGGCCAGCAACTCAACACCATATGGTTAACACCTCATAATACCATGTGGCATACACCTAGACATCACATGATCGACATATTAATATTATATGATTTGACACCAAAGCTAAATCTTGGTTGACATAATTTTATATTTCGAATGTTGCAACTGCCTTATCATTTGGATTTAGTGTAGCATGATTACATCCAATGTTGGAGGAAAGATGTAATGGCTCCCAACAATAAACCACCACTTCAAGTGTAACAATTAAAAACTTTACTATAAAAAGATTATTCAAGTATATTCTTTGGGACTCACTTTTAAATGTATTTGAATATTAAAGATTACGCACTAATCTAATTCTTTAAATCCTCTACTAAATTAAGCTTTGAAGAGACTTTGTTAGATATGCTCTCGATGTAATTTTAAACACATGCTAAATTAGATGAACTCAGAACTTTCTAGCGTCAAGCGGAAGACCAACGTAGAAAAAGATTTTGGTTTGCTTCGAATTAACATCCTACTCTAACAATCAAAATTTATTTTTAATATATATTAAAATAATAATTACTATTTAGTTTGCTTATGCAATTTCAATCATGGTGTAAAAATTTTGTTTGCCAACTGGACTCACATAAGCATGCATACAAGCACAAATGCATATTGACTGATGAAGATGGTATGATTGATGATATTATGTATGACAGGTGATTAACTTGTTTTGTTATAATCAAAATACTTTTTTTCCTTACAATTTCATCTTATAGGAATTATGAAAATTAGGGGGGCCATTATTACAATTTCATCTTATCGTAATGGATATTGACATCATATATACAAATAAACATGCAAGGACCACAAATTATGCAATCAATTTGGATCTCTAGATCCCATATATTGAGATACAATCCCTTGGAATAGCTTGTGGCCTACCACAAACTGGACAGAAATATCTATTGCACTTTAGGTTCCAACCACAGCTCATTATATACAATTTAATTTTGGATAAAAATAATTTCATTAATAGGTAAAAATCATAGACACAAAATTAAACAGGATTAACCTAACACCTTCCATCAAACAGTGAAATAGTTGAGCTTACAAGAAAGAAATTGATCCATGCTTCATGTTATAAGATGTTCTGAAGACAATTTCTGTCCAGTTTTGTGAGCTTGATGAATGTGAAGCTTCAACATTGATCTGCATGATATAGTCAAGCAGGATCTCTTTCATGGCACAGATCACTGATGGAAACTGATGTGCAACCTAAGCAAGAAGAAAATTCCACAGTTAGAACAACACCAAGATTCTTCCTGCCAACTAATTAGACCACTTGAAGGAGATGGTGGATTGCCTGATCCAGCAGAGGATGCACATCTGAAGAATTGCATGAAGAACTCGATGATGAAGTCGGTAGGGATGTCGGGCTCAGCAATTTATTGTTGCGTCTGAGGTCCCAAGAGATTACGTGAAGAGAGCTACAGTTCAAGAAAAGTCCAAAAGACTAGAAAACGATCTCAGCATTAGGAGGAGAAAGCATACGGACGAACCATTGAACAAAGGATCCAAAGAGGGTTGATCGATGTGCAGAAGGCACTCTTCCTCGACATCATCGTCATCATCACACTGTTCATGTTCTTTTTCAATCCGGAAAGCGTATCGTTTTCTCCAGCAATTCCGAGCAGTCATTGACTCCGTCAACACCACTTTGCTATAATGTAGTCAAGTCAATCAGATGAGTTCCATGTCTGTTCTCGCTGTTCATCTCTAGCAATTGGGAGCCTCAAGCGATGAAGATGGAGCAAGAACAACCGAAGGAAGGAGATACGAGCATCAGGTTAGACATCGTTCCGCTTACGAACCGACGCGGCAGCAGTAATTTTGTTGCCAGCCAACTCTCCTTCGAGCCTCAGTCTGAGTCCAGCGACGCGCCACCGACATCTCGAAACAGTAGCAGCAAGCAAGCACCTGAGAAGAAGCTGACGCTCTTCGCCTTCCGGCTGGCTCTGCTGGAGAAATCTGCCAGTGGTCTTGGCACGCTAGCATTCGTCTGGGCCACCGTCGTCCTTCTCGGTGGCTTCGCCATCAAGCTCGAGGGGAAGGATTTCCTGTTCGTGACCATAATTCTCGTCATCGAGAGTACCAGAATCTTTAGCCGCAGCCACGAGCTGGAGTGGCAGCACCAATCGGCATCGACGTTGGGAGGCGCCGGGACGTACAGCTTCCGGGCGCTGCAATCTAGCTCCCGATTATTCTTTCGGGCCCTGAGTGCCGCCTTCAACCCGTTCTCTGTTCTCCGAAGACATGGTGACCGAAGCCGAAGGCCTACGAGAAGTAACCGAGCGGTCGGATCGTCCCGGGACGATTCTGCGGTTGAATCCACAGCTCAGCGGACATGGCATGGTCCTGACGTTCCACTGATTCCTTATGCCGGCTGGGTGTTCATGTCGAAGAACATCAGCAGGGTCCTCTCATGGCTTCAACTCTTGTCGGCCTTGGCCTGTGTGGCACTGTCCCTGCTGCGCCTTATTCAGCAGGACTACGGCAACGTAGAACAAGATAGCAGGAACAGGAAACCAGCACTGAATCTGTTCTACGCGCTGGCACTCGCGGAGGCTCTCATCTTCCTGATGGAGAAAGCCTACTGGACATGGAGGATCTTATACTGCAATCTGCTGGAGACTGTCAGCCGAGAGTGTGAGCTCGGAGAAGGCGGAATAGTCTCGATCAGGCGCTTCTTCTACGACGCTTACGCAAAATGCATCGATGGCAGTGTCTTCGACGGCCTGAAGATGGATCTGGTGACCTTCGCAAAGGAACTCCTGAACTCCGAGTTCCGTGATGAACAGCTAATCGGCGCTCAAGTCCTGGAGAAGTTTGTGAAGAGCGCCAAGTTCGCCGACGACACGCTAAGGAAGATCGGGACCTCGACGTGGGTGATAGAGCGACTCGTCGAGATGCTGAACTGGAAGAACCCGGGCGAAGAGGAGATCAGGAGGTGCGCAGCAGAGATCGTGTCGAAACTTGCAGGGAAGAGGACGAACGTTCTTCGGGTTGCTGCTATTCCAGGTGCAATGGAGTCGATATCGTCTCTGCTCCACGGTGGCAAGACCTCCAACATGACACCCCATGAGATGTCCAAGAGATCCGATGCAGCTGATGGCACGAACTACGACTTCTCGGTCTTTAATTTGCTGGGTCTGCTGATACTTAAGAAGCTTGCAGCTGACCATGACAACTGCTGGAAGATCGGCAATGCCCGAGGTCTCCTGCCAAAGATCATAGACCTCACTAGTGCTAGCAAAACTCTGCTCAGGAATGATCGAGCACCAGACTCACAGATCAGAACAGTGAAGAGGTCATTGCAGGTTGTGAAGATGCTGGTTAGCACAACCGGGAGCACTGGCAAGTTTCTCCGGCAGGAGATATCGGAGATTGTATTCACGGTGAGCAACATAAGGGAGATCATACAGAATGGAGAGAGCCACATGGTGCTGCAAAAGCTGGGAATTGAGGTACTAAAAAACCTGGCCATGGATGACAATGCAAAGGAGAAGATTGGAAGCACTGGAGGAATTACCAAGCTGCTCCTGTCGAGCTTCCTCAGGCCAGGATTCACAGAGGATCAGAACTTATTGAGTAATGAAGCAGGAGTGACGCTGGCAGTGTTGACATTGGAGAGCATTAACAATTGTGATCGTGTCTTGAAGGAAAAGGAGGTGTTGGAGCAGCTCATGGGGGCACTGACCGAGCCTGTTCTTCGAATAAATGCTTCGAGAATTCTGCGTAATTTGTGTGCCTACAGTAGAGCTGAATGCTCCGATCGCATAGGCAGGATGACTGCTGCCATGCCCACTGTAAGCCTCTATCTCAACTTAAGACTGACCATGAATCATTGCCTCTAACAATTGAATTACCAGAGTTATGCATGTTTCACATTAATACATGAATTTGACATTAAAGAAAAAGGAATCAATTACTATCATTTGAAAAAGAAGAGAGCAGAAAATCTTAATTCAGAACTAGAGCAATGAACTTTCATTATCAGTATCGCATAGATATTCAACAAAATTAATATCAGAATAAAATATAATGATGCAAACCAATCGATAAAAATAGTGGCAAAGTCATAGACTTTGAATTGTGAGAAAGGAGACACCTAATTTGAATTCCTGTTCACCAACCCACACTGGCTGGAGGGAATTATTCTTATGGAAGTCTCGATATGCCTACTTTTTTTTCATATTTTATATTGGCATATTAGCCTGCATGATTGGACTTTCAGTTCAAATTGTACATCCAAAGAATATTTTGTGCCAAAGAAGCAAGTTGAGGGGAAAAAGAAATAAGATATTATTGGCCATTACTGCCTTATTTTAACATAACCCTTTTTCTCGTATATGAATGCGTCTGAACATTCGTATACAAGGAATTAAATCCTAGGCTCTTCCCTATGCCGGCTTCCCTTTGGTCCAGTGTGGTATAGCATGTAACATCACTGAAAAATAATGCGGAATTTAAGTGTCTGTATAATCGAGTTCAGTAGGATTATTGCATATCAGTAGTCTTATACATTATATGGAAATACCTCAATACTTGGATCCATACTTCCTGAAAGGTTTCTTATCAATTGGACAGTTAAATTGCTGCCTTTGCTCATTGTTACCCATAAACAAGTCCAAATGGCTTGCTAATCCACTCAAGAGTTTAGTGCTGACCTGTAAGTGATTAACCCTTTCAGCATTAAGTCCCTTAGCTTTAGCTTACCAGAAGTCTCTCTCTCAGTTATGATTTTCCCAGGGTGCAATACATTAGATGAATGTTGCATATAATTATCATGTTTATTATCTTCAGTCTTTACATCTTTAATTTGATAACTATGTTGTTCCTGGTAATTCCAGTGTGGAACTTCAATTAAAGAATGATTTTCACTAGTTCGTCATATCAGGCCACTTTTTCACTCTCTTTTTTTCTCTTTTTTTTTGTTGCAAAAAAAAAAGGCTTAGCTGCACAAGGTATGGAGAGCATTCAGTGGCTCTTTAAGCCACTTTGACATGATGTTTGAGTAACAAGTAAATGCTGTTGTGAAATAGGATTCAATTCTCAAAGCACAAACTTAGAAATTTTGATACTGAACAATGAAGATGATTCAACCAATAATGTAAGAATTAATAAGATAAAAACATTTTAAAATTACAATATTATTTAATTATTTAAGATATTCCAGGTAATATCTAAATTATGATTTTAAGTTTTGGGAAGCTACAGAAGTCCCTGCTTGACTGTATTGTGCCAGTTCGGTCTCACACAGTAGTTTGTGCCAACACACCCTTCTGCATATTTCATCATATGTTGCTCAATACATATGCCCCACACCTGGCACACACCTTTCTGAATATTTCATCTCATGCTGGTCAACACATAGGTGCCACACCAGTACTGCTTATCATGTCTATCATGCCAGCATAATATCAGCATTGAACTTGTCAGCCAAATCTGAATCCTTAATCCTGAATAAGGGGTGTATGAAATGTTGAAGGATTGGATAAGTCATTCAAATTTCAGATGAATACCTTATAATTCACCAACAAAATGATAGATATCAAGTCCACAGATTAACATTCTTGTTTTCTGAACAGGTATTGAAATCGATTATGGAGGCAAAAGAGAAACTACTAGAAGTATCTATTGGTCTAACTACACAGATCTGCAAACTCATGGATCCTGATGAATTTGCTGAAGCACTTAGGCAAGCTAGCATTGAAGAAACTGATCTTGTGGAGAAGCTTGTTCGGACACTGGAAAAATACACATTTCCAGAAATTATGGTCCCAAGAATAAGGAGGTTTGTGATTGAGCAAGCTATTTGGATGATGAAATCCAACAGAAACAGTATCCAGTTGTTCAAAAAATTTGAGATGGAGAATTTATTGGGGTCTGTAGCAGAGACCACATCACAACTTGAGTGCTTTCACATTTTCTCTGGTAGTGTTGGACTGATCCAGCACAGTAAACCCTTATCCTCTCTTCTAGAGACAGCATTGGACCTAATGATTGATAATTGAAATTTGAACAAACAAAAAAAAATTTCCAGCCAAATTATTCCCTGATGAAGTCAGAAACTATACCAGTTAGCAGCTGGGAAGAAGCAGAAGATTTATGCGGTTCCGTAAATATCGATTTTGTTGACTAAATGTTGTTACAGCCTCTCTTTTCTTTACTACTTTATCAGACTCATGAAGATATGTATTGTCATATTCTTGGCTAAAGTAATAAAATTTCATATTATGATTTCACACAGCAGAAGGTTCTTCTTGTGTTTTGGCATCGAATTGTTTTTTGCTTCTTGTAGAGATGGAAAGCATGTGAATAATTTCTTTGAATTATGATGACAACTCTTTTTATCACTTTAAAGCTAGAAGATGACACTACAAGAAACATTTTGAATAGTAGCTGTGAGTGAAAAAAGCATATGAATGTGGCCAATACAAGCAGAATCCAACTCAAACTTATTAAGACAGATAATCTCAAAATTTTTGATAGCCATAAGTGATCACATTGAGCTTTTGATCTAATAACTAAGATTTTTTATTTGTCATATCTTTCTTTCTAATATGATATTTAACTAATTTTAACATAAGAAGACTGATGATCATGATCAACAATAACTTGTGATTATATGACTTGTTGCTGCCAACATTCTTGTGAACAATGAACGGAGGCATCATTAGTGCTGGAAACCCTCAAAATTGCACAAATTATATCACAAAGGATGGTTATTATTTTGCAACTCTTTTTCTGACACAGTTATTCTTCACTTAGGATAAATTTATGGAACCAATCTTCCTGGAGAATAAGAAACTAGCCTTCTCAAAATATACTCTAAATAAGAAAACCTGTAAATTTTGTATAGGATCAAAGTTGACCTTAAGAGAATGATTCCCACTCAATAATTAGCCTATTTGATGCCACATCTATTGATGTCAACTAAACCTTTGTCTCAAATTGGTTCTCTAGTATTTACTTTATGTTATCCTTCTCTTCTTGAGGATGCCAAGAAAGGATGATCTATGAATGATAATAATAATATTATCAGAAAACTCTGCAGTGCCAAATTAACAACTTTGTTCTGTCCATGTCTGGAATTGAGATCAGTTGGAAATGTAAGTTGGAAGCGAAGAGAAGCGAGCCTACTTAGAGCAGAATCTACTCAATAATCGCTGGAAGAATCATGGTTCAAAGTATCAGGCCAGCACGGATACCAGTCACTGATACAGTATATAAATCCATATAGACAGTACCAACAAGATTAGGCCGAGAGTAATGAAGTGTATAAATCCATATAGACAGTACCAACAAGATTAGGCCAAGAGTAATTAAGTATATAACTCAACATATTTATAGCAAATTGCCTCACCGAATAACAGCATAATTTACAGGGTGGATTGTCGTCAAACGATATTTCAGTAGCTTCGATTCTATGAAAAACCTAAACGTTTCATGTTTGCTGAACTCTGAATAACACATAAGGCCTGGCTTGTATTGGAAAATGACCTTAATTATGCTGGAATCTGAGGAGAAGGCATCTGATCACCTACTTCAGTAGTTTGCGAGTAATGGGGATCACTGATTGCTGTGTCATTGGGTAATATCGGTGTACTGCTTCTAAAGATGTGCTTTCTGCACCGCTGGAATATGCCATCATACAATAGATCAAATTGTACTCCTGCTCTCTCCCGATTTACTATGAAAAATATGTGATCGGCTTCGATGATCTTGTAGTACCTGAAAGAACAGCAAGAAGTTTTGATTGATACAAACATCCAATGACATGAATTCTAAATGCAAACCAAACATGGCCAATGTTTGGCACAGAAGAAGATTACGGAAGACATCAGTCCATGTCACCAGATCTATAGCTGAAACACATGATTCTTGGCATAAAGAAGCATAAAACAGCGAGAATATGAACAGAAAGGGTTGTAAACACACTTCTACCTGCACAACTTCTCTGAAGCATATTGTGTGTAAAGGAGATTTACTGCTTTAAAAACATTCGAATGATTATTCCAGTATATAATTTTGCTACGTAGTTTGTAAAAATTTTTTGAATATAATGTTCTGCAGCTTTTATTGTCAACACATGAAATTGATGCATAACAAGGAGATTAAGTAGAGAGTTGAATCGATAATTTATGTCTTACAAAACATAGATTAAATGACATTAGGAATCCTCAACCTGAATCATATCAAGTAGAAAGTGGTTTACTTCAAGGATAGAGCAGATTACTTAATGCAAATGTGGATCATGAAGAGCAGGATCACAAACCAGATTCCTGGTTGCAAAGGATGGCATTTGGAGTCATCCACAACAAAGAAGCTCGGGTGTTCGACAGGCAGGCGAGGATGAGTCATGGATATTGTGTTAAGAGCTCCATCATTGTCTTGCCAGTCTTCATCCCTGTGCCAGTAGTCCAAAAGAACTCATGTTAGCTTTGCTCCACAATTCCCTGCTTCAGATCATGAATCTGCACAGGAAGAAGACCCAGTCACCTGTAGTCTTTATGTGGTGGCGGCACGCCGTGAGGGAAACGCCACTGGCACATCTGCAGGACTGGAATGAAGAGCAATGGATGGATCCCCCAAATGCTTGAAGGCATTGTGAGGCCAAAGACCTTCTTTGTTCTCTTGGTCGCGTAGCTGAAGTAGAATGTGTTGGGGAAGGTGCGAAGCCCAGAGTTGAGCTTGATCGAGCCTTGAATGGTGAGGTCAGGCACGATCCAGTCTTCACAAGCGAAAGGCCCAGTGTTGTTCGAGAGCAGATCAACTAAACCTGAAATCCCCGTCCACCTCCATCCCATCCGAAAGTGATCGAATCCGAAGTTGTAGTAGTTCTTGAGCCATGCAGCATCCAGCCAGTCGTAGACGATGACCCCCAGGCGGCACACCTGAAGCAGGCATATCGGTTTCAACAACCTCCCGTTCTCGGGCCTGCAACAACATCGACGGTGAAGGATTCATCGACAACAAAGCGTCCAAGGCTAGAAGAACTTGTCGTGGAGATCACTCACTGCATCCCGTCGTAATATGATCTGGTGGTTCCGTTTAATGCGCCGGAGAGGGAAGTGATACTCAGCACCCAGTCCTCAGAAGTGTCATGGCCAGTGAATGCCTGTTGATTCACAGCACATGTTGGAGGTGATGAAGACGAAGTCAAGGAGATGGAGTGAAGCAAAGGAGGTACCTTGTCCGCAAGCATCTGCTGCAGCACCCTGGCGACCTGAACGCCCGCCGAGTGCCCCACGAAATGAACAGGATGGTGTTCATCCCACGAAGGATAGTGGCCTGCACTCCAATCGATGGAGAAGAATGGATCAACGGAATGGAACTTGAGACCTGGTTCATAGAGAAATCATTAGAATGATTGGTTTCTACCTTACCTTGTTCATAGATCTTCCCGAATTGCAAGTGCCCAAACTGCAAGCTGTGTTCTTCTCCATAGTCTACCTGCCCTCCCTTCAAATAGTAGAACAGCTCCCGTGCCCTGAGACCATGGAGCGGAGTGGCAATCCTTCCAGTTGATCACAAGATTCAGTTCTCGAGCAGACCTACCTGTCATAGATGCTGGTTAAGGATCCTAAATCCGGCACCAGAACGCGGTCGTCCTTCTTCTCTGCGCCGGCGAAGTAGGACAAACCTCCGAGCCTCTGCAACCCCGTGGCAAACAAGATTTAGCACCATTTCAGCAACAGAGCACGCATGCTTGAGCTCCCAAGAAATGGCATGCACGTACCCCTTTGCCGAATCCAAAGATTCCATGCACCAGAACGATCGGCGGCGGCGAACCCTCGAGAACCAGCACCTTCTCCTTGCTCTCACCTTCCTTCCCTCCGGTGCCCAGGTCGACGACATTGGGCCTGAGGCAGTCGGTCAGGACCTGAAAGAGATCCGACGCCATGGCGGAGCTCAAGATGTAGAAGGCGAAGAGCAGGTGCGTCGCCATACTGACGAAGAGCTCGATCAGGCTGAGGATTCCGATCGACAGCCCCGCCATTTCTCCTCCGAGAATTCCACAGAACAACAGCTCGAGCCACGAACACCTCCTCCTCTTCCTCCTGTTCTCCTCTTCCAACAAGGATGATAGAAGCGAACGGAGTGCAGAAAGGAAGAGGAGAAGAGAAGAGACACGGAAAGGCTAATGGACCTCCTCCTCCTCCTCTACGACTGTCTCTTTCTCTCTCTCTCTCTCCCTCTCTCTCTCCCTCTTTCCTTAGGACGAGGGGAGTGGAGAGATAGACTTCTATATAAAGCACACGGCACAGTGGAACGAAGGAACATGGGGACATGCAGTGTTTGCTACGCACTTCACAACAGCGTTCTCGGTTACCTCTCATTCATGCTGCTGATTGGTTGTTGGATGCTGGCCCAGTGTGGGGCCATGGTGACGTGTCTCTCTGTTGCACCCAGAAACCAAAGATTCAGGGACACGTGTTTGCAGACCGTCACATCGACCCACCTCAGCATGCCGGCAAAGAAGCACAGGATTTAAGCACCTCTTGCATGGAACAGAGGTCACAACAAATCTGTCTCCCTTCCCAATGGATTCGCAGGCGTGTCTTTGCTTGGTTTCACTGATCGGACGCCAACAAAGCTGAATGTCCCAACCTCCAGCTGATCTCCAAGCAAACAAATGGGGGATATGTTGATTGGGAGAGTAATCATTCGATCAGTTGATCTGTAGCAATCTCTTTTACCATAAGATGAAGGGATAAAAATAAAAGATCTTGAATTGATGAATGTAAAGAAAAAGGTAAAAAGGAAATATATGGTTTCATCTTACAGTCTGGTGATTGAGGCTGACACAGTCATTCACTCCACCAAAACCAGTGTTTTTGACCAGTAATAACTATTCTGAGTGCCATTCATTGAGCAACTCTTTCTGGTCACTGATTAATCCTCTTCTTGAGCTTGCTGGATCTTTCTCTTCCTTGGAGAAAGGGCAGAACACTCCAGAAAGACCACATGAGTGTTTCGTTTTCCTTGATCGATCAGAAATGCAAATCACATGCACAAAGATATATTGGAATCTTATCTTGTTTCAGCCACCCAGACAAAGGTCTCTATCTGATTTGACATGGAGGTCTCCAATCTCTAGGTGGCCTAAGTATTTAATTCAGAAGCAATTGCAGCTGTGCATGAAAGATTTAGGCTTGCAGCTGTAGTGGTGCTTAGAGATTAATTTCCTAACATACTGTTCTTGTGGGGAAACATCAGGTTGTGTTGTCATTGACAGGCAATCTCAGGCACATTTTTGTTACATATACTGAGGGAAAAGATTTCTGGTTCATGAAAGGCATGTAGTTCCATCCCTTCATTAGACTTTTAACCTTCATTTGTCTCTTAGAATATTGGATTGTGTATATTGATCCTCATCTCATATTGATCGAAATATAATATATTATATTACTTTTAATCATCTTTCATGTGCAGAAACAATTATTTGGTTGGTAGTAAAGATGAAAAGGGATGTGTGACCTATGAAAGGCAGTAAGAGTTCCAGTCTAATTTTCCAACTCTTTAGCTTCTATTTTTGATCTCTCTCATATGCAAAGCACATATTTATCTATTACTGAAGTTTGTCCTCACAATCAAAAGTAGCTCAACTTTTCTCCAAAAGGAGTCAGTGAGTTGTCAGTGGAAATCAATTTAAACATCAGCTAGGTCAGAACCTATGTGCCCCATTGAATCCAGAAAGCAAGTAGGATTTATTTTGATGAGCAATAAGGTGGCTTCCTTCTGTGGAACTCCATGACATCATAAATCAAATTCAACTAACCTATTGTATGAAGGATGCAGCTTCATTAGTCCAAAACTGATGTAGTGGTGGGCAGCAAAGGCCACTAAAATTCTGACAGCTTCACAATGTTGTCAATGTCAGTTTATTGATCTAAATTTATAAGCTGTACACCATTGTTTAGACTAGTCTCTTTTTGCTAGTGGAATAGTATAACAAGGAAGGAATGCAAGTAAGCTGTAACAGTTTAGGGCAGTCAATGACTTACCTTGGAATTGTATGTAGACTGAAGCTTGTACAGCTTTGAACACTTCAATGTTGAAGAGCTACAAACTCCATCACAAGCAACATAGGACATGTTTCTAGAGGAAAAGAACTAGTGGGCATGGATGAGGTGCTAACTTGTGCTCATTGAGTTGCTTACTTGTAGGTAGGAAAAAGGGCAAACAAGTATAATAAGATATGAGGGAGGTTGATCATCAGAAAGACCAAGAGAAGATGGAAGTTTGTGCTGGTTGCCAGTTCCAATAGGTCAGATGCACTCAATTCCTCAAATTGATGAACAACTACTGTTAGTATCTGAAGATCTGAAAAAAATGGATGGAAATCATAAAGATTTTGTGAAGGAGAAGGTTCTGCAGATTGCAAGTCTGCTACTGATTCAAATGACAGTTGTTGTATGTTAGGTATGCAGCAGAAACATGTGAATCATAAACCTGAATGCAAGCCCAAAGGTAAAGATTTTCTGGTAGATGGAGAGAGGAATGTGTTTAATGTAAAGGAAGTCTTCATCTGCTTTTGAGAACATCAAACCCCAGGTGGTTGGACCTCCATCAAGGAGTGTCACTCCCACAAAATACATGATGTTTCTGATATCATGGAACATTAGGGGCTTCAAAGACCCCATCAAACAGTCAAATTCAGAACATGAACTTTGGAGAACATGGATGAAAACATTTGAGAATTGTTGTTGAATTCTATAATGGCTGTAAGTGTGTTATCAGCCTTACAGATTCCATTCTTGGACATTCTTTTTCATTGAACAGAGAAGCCATGGGTGCCTTAAAGATCAAAGATATGTAGTTCTCTGCAGACATGATGGTGGCTAAGATCAACAACATGCATAGCACGTCTTGGGTTGTGAATGCCCTCTAAGCCTCTGCAGTAAACAAGGTTTTGCCTTCTATGGTACATATAGTCTATAGCAGGAAGGAACATTTCTCAGTAGGAAATATAGTAGATTGATGAATGCATAGTTAGAATATAGGGATGGAGAACAATGTTGTAATGCATCGAGTAGGTGCATTACTACATCATTCTCACCTTAGATATGAGGAATACCAGCCCACTAGAATCAAGAAAGCATGCAATTTTATAACCAAGAGTGTCCCGAACCAGCAGCAACAGATCCAACAATGTTCGTTTTCTTTTCATCTTACAGATCATTTATTAGAGGGGAGAATTGGTGACAAACTGTCTCGGAACGCTAAACAGGTCCTTCCCTGCAAAAGGGGATGACCAATCATGCGATCCAGACGAGTACAAGGAGTCCGTCGCAAGGCTACCACCATCCTGTAACCCCACAACGCAGACACCACCGGATGTATTTGTGACGGGCCTTGTAACTTTGCCACCCATAAACATGGTAGACCATGTGGCAGACAAGTGATCACTCCTCATAGATGGCCTCAGAAGAGTTGAATCCAAGCTCCAGTCTATAGAGGTGTAGTCGCATGGAGTCGTTCCACCAGAGCTCCAGTCAACTGGCGATAAAGAGGATCCATGTGAACCCCATCCAGTGAAGAGTCCAAGCGAAGATGGCATTGCGAACGAACCTGCAGAGTTCCATGAACCACTCCCCCCTGTTGCAAAAGATTCCACAACACCGGAAGCAGAAGTTTGGAGATGATTCCGGGGAGCAAATTGCTGGCCACTAGAACCATCCAAACCCAAGTAGGGTAAGCTGCGTCCAAGACTCCCATTTGCCACCTTCATCATATCCATGCTAGACATACCATTTGAATAGAATCCTGCGGAAGCTGGTGGTGACGCGCTAATGCTGAGGCTTGTTGATGCGGGATTTTGTTTGGTGGTGACTGACTGGGGACGCTGCATTACAGTGACTGGCTCCCTCAAAGTTACTGAGGGCAAGTTGGCCTTTGGTTCATTGGTTGGCATCACATACCGGGTGGTTGGAGGTACAGCCACCTGCAACGAGGATGGCAAAGAGTACGAAATAGAAGTAGAGCTGGCACTTGACCACCTTTTCTCCACTGGAGTAACAACTTGCGGTTTTCCCCAATCTGGCTTAGGCTGTATCTTTCTCAAAGACTGCATGTTCTTATTTGGGGAGTCCACAACTCCAGTTGTCATAGTTTTGATATAGTTTAAATCTCGTTCATCTCTTCTCTGTTGTTGAGGGCCAACTGAAGCCAGTACCTTCTGTTGAGGTCTTAAAGCTGCATTTTGGACAGGTATTACCATCTTAAAGTCAAGACCACTTGGTGGAACAGGGTCACTTGTTTCTTCTAATTTCGATGGAGCAATTTTTGGTTCTTGCTTCTGTGTCTTCAAAGTCTCTTCAGCCTTTTCTAGGTCACCCTCACATGCAACTACAGCCCTTTCAACCTCCTGCTTCGTGCACTTGAACTTCACCTCCATATCTGAAATCTTTGTGAGCTCTGTCGTAATATCAATTTTCAAGTTAGCACCAGTGTCTATGTTTGCAGCAATCTGCTGCCTACTTTCTTCACTCCGTTCAAGGAGCCACATGATGGACTCTTCAACACGTCCTTCATTTTGTATAAGAGCCATTGTTGCCTGTTCTGAAGAGAAGCCCATTGCTACAAGTTTCTGAGAAAGCATCTCTAATTTTCTAGACATGAGGTACCCAGTACAACGCTCATGTAGCTCCTGTGCTCGCCTCTCCTTCTGGCGTTGATGCTTCTTTTCATTTTTCTGCCGAATCTTATCGCGTTTGTCAGTATCACAACCAAGTACAGATTCTATGCGAGCTGCATTACTAGTTGCATTTTTCTCCTTTTGGTCCTCTGACTCACCAGAGTAACCATTATGGTTAGACATTGAATCAAACTCGCCTGTTGTACCGGATGAACTACCAGAATGCTCCTCAGTTTCATCAATGGTTCTGAAATGACCATTGGTTTGGCCTGTTGGCAAGGAACCAGAGGGCATTGTATCGAAGTTGTGGAATGTCCCAGAATCTGGATTGTATGCATTTGAAGGAGCACCATTCCCATAGTTCAGAAGAGCTGAAGAATGTTTTGAAGAGACTTTAGCTTGTTCCTTGGCTGCCTTTGCAGCCAACTTATCCTTTGACTTAGATTTGGTTGCTGGAGACATTTCTAAACTTTTATCACAGTAATTTCCTGAAAATAATCACACTGAAAATGTTAAATACCAAACCACCATCAAATGATTGTCACTTAACTCTATGAGGACTATCAAAGTAATAATAACAGACAATATGAAAAGGTTCAACCAATACTCTCAGCCCACTTCAATAGAAAGGAATATAATTAAAATAAAGAAAAACAACACCAACACGCAGTGATGTCCCAACTATTTAGAGTCATTTACATGGATCTTTTCTCACCATGAAGCTCTATTGAGGGCAATATCCATAATTAAAATTGAGGCATTTAAATCTTTTTATTGTTTCAAGCAATGTTTTTGGCAGGTTTTCCTCTACCTTTCATGCACCTCTAACTCTAATCAACTTATCTTATCTAATTACAGCATCCATAGAACTCCTTTGAACATATTCATAACATCTTAAACAATTTTCTCATATTATTCTCTATCAAGACAGCAACTAAATATTTGCAAATGAAATCATTTCTTATTCCTTCTATCTACCTCAGCATTTTCACCTTAGCTCATCAACAGTTTGCACAAGTTTCTTAACTACCTGACACTCTTATTCATAAACATTAACTGGCCTATAACCATATCTCAAAATTAGTCCGGTGGCGGTGGGTCTGGTAGACCTATTCTAAAACTGATCTATAACATTACTTCTACAAGACTGCTATTCATAAGATTCTTGCTTGGGACAGTGTTTACAGCAAAGACAATTTGTACCAAAGCAATTGCTCATTTCTAGAGAAACATTAGATATACTATTTAAAGAATTAATGCAATATGCATAAACAAGTATATAAGTAAATCCATTCCTTTAGTTTGAGGTCTTACCATCACCTATAGTCATATAAACTAATAGAAACAGACATCCATAAAACTTTGAGGAAACAATTACTTGCATCTCAAAAATGATAAAGACTTCCCACAATATTGTCCCAGTAATGATCCAACTAAGTACAAGGAAAACATGAAGTTCCATTCGTAAAACCTCATTGCAACAAAAACCAGCATACTCTAAGCTTAAACATGCTAAGTAGTACATATGGTATAATACTCTATTGAAGATTTAAAGGTATTTGATGTACAAGAAACAAAATAACGAACTACCAACCGCAGTTAGAACTTAGAAGAGTCTATAGAAAATATTGAACTGATACAAACAAATAATGTCCTGACCATATCTACCTCTTAATATAACGTGTGATCATGCCTTTTGTTATCAGTGTTATTAAATGACAAACTGCAGTGGGAAATATAAATAGGACCTAACAAACTCATAACCAAATACAACAAGAAGAATAAAATCAAGCTAGAATGTCTTGGAATATCAACTTTACAAGGGTAATTATAACTTAGACATCTGGAAAAGGATCAAACAAAGGAGAAAACGATGAATATAATAGGAAGACTAGAGGACCATCTTGTCCTTAGTTTAGTTGCTATATAGTTGTCGATAAATACTAAAAGAGATATCCTACAACATAAACCCCATCAATGATAACAACAAAAACCAATTTGGCACATCAAATTCAACCCAAAAACCAAACTATGCTACCACCAAAGTTTCTAAATTCTAAGCCCAAACAGACAACACCATTCACAAGAGAATAATTAAGCAACACAAAATATAATTAAACTTAGACACCTACATGCTTCCCCCGCTATGAAAGATCTTTTTGTTGTTGTTGTTAGATAATGAAATTCAGAGACCCCTCACTAAAAACAAAAAATAAAATTTACTGGAAAAATAACATCTTACCACAAAAAAAAAGAAAGTTATTAAGATTTCGGATGGTAAAGATCAAGCAAAAATGCTTTAATAATTTTGATATCTATTCCACACATTATTTTGGTGAAATACTGATTATTTTTTAGCTCATTAGCAAACATATCTCCTTATATTAAAACATCCAAACTTACATTTATCAATCTATCAAAAAGCTTATTGGAATATTAAACAACTGTTATAAATTCATGCCAACATGAATCTAAGGTGCCTGCTGCTATTGCATGAAACAGTCCCATAAATCTCAGGTCAAAGAATCATAATATGTGACCCAACAACAAAATCAACTAGCACCAACTTAGGAGTTGATAAACAATTCTAACCCGCTTATTAGGAAACATGAAATTCCAGCATTAGGACGTGCACATATCATAAAATATAAATATTCATGAGATTGTTTTTGTCCGCCAAGTTTATCATGACACACGATCACGTGAAAGCAACATGAACCGGAGTATCGATAACAACAGCTGAATTGCATCTATCAAACATTTTAATAATGCTATAGAATGATTGAATACCCTATTTACACAAATCATTATCACGATTCAAACGAGCAAAAGATTATCACAAAAAATAATGTATTAGATAGACGCGGACCCTGCATTCCGACCCAAAAACAAGGACCGTTCAATTCGTTTGACGGAGAAAAAGGCCCGCTTACGCAAAACCTCAAAATTTGTGTAAATAGGGTATTCAATCCAAAGAATTAATGGATCTACTACGGCAGTCTCAATTAAGCAATAAATAAAAGAATATTCTTCGCCACAAAATTCTCGAAGGGATCAATGATCCCAACCAAAAAGCATAAGCAACCAAATTAGGATCCCCAGGATCCAAAACCCTAATTCGAATCCCCCCAAAGATCGGCCCCAACGAATCACCAAACAATATAAGAACAGGACGCGCAATCTAATAGTCTTGTTAAAAAAAGGGCGACCGGAACCGAAAATCCATACAGAACAAAGACAATCACCTGGTAGGACGAGCCGGAATCGAGAAAAGACCGAAAAGAGACGTGGCAAAAGCAGATCAAGAGACTGGAACAGAAAGGGGCCGGGGAGAGAGGAAGGGCACTGACCTGAAAGCGAATACAACGGAATCGATCGGTGCCCGCGACGGATGGAAGGGCAGAAGGCGTGATCGATCGCCGGAAGACGAAAAGCTAGGGTTTTGAAGGAAGGGGAATTGGGGGACGATAGAAGCCGATCCCTTTTGCTCTGTCTCTCTCTCTCCCTCCTTCACGATCTACTTGCGTGATGGACGGACGTGAGGGAGTATTAAATCGAAATGAGAGGATTTGGGTTCCGGAAGTTTGCCATATATAAGTACCGCAACTGGGTTCCGACTCGCCAATTGACTCGCCCGAGTCCAGATTGGGTCTTCAAACACTGTCGAATGGGATCGAGTTCAAATTACGAGTCTCAACTACGGCATAGCGGTCAAAGAATCACGTCGTCATGAATAGCATACATGTATATATATACACATGTATTATCATGTGTATATACATGAATAGCATACATGTATATACACATGATAATAGAATATAAACGTGTAAATAAGGTCACAAGAAAGATTTTGAATGGTCGAATTAGGACATGACTTTATATGTATTGACATGGAATCGTCGCGTTTAGGTAAACCTACTGTCGCTTATCCTCCTAAGGGTAATACGGTCATTTCAAGCCCGCTGAAAACCCCAATGCTGCTTAACTGCAACCCTCTCGATGATCTGCATTTCTCTCTCTCTCTCCTTGCCGCTGCTGCTGCTTCTCTTCTTTCTTGCTGGCCCAAAGAAGGAACTCCCACCGATTATTCACTTCTCTACGGAGAGTGATCGATGGGGACGCTGGGAAGGGCGATCTACGCCGTCGGATGCTGGATCCGCGAGACCGGCCAGGCCATCGATCGCCTCGGCTGCCGCCTCCAGGGCAACTACCTCTTCCAGGAACAATGTAAAGATCTTCCTTCCTCCGTGTACTTCTCTTGTTCTGATGATGCTCGCCGCGCGAATGCGCGATCACTTGGATTGCTGTGCGACCTCCTTTTGTGGTTTAGGTCCGAAATCGAAGTAGATGTCGGGAGGATTTAATTATATTGTAATGACTTCTATGCAAATTTTGTCTTTTTTGTTTTGTTTTGCTATAGTCAACTCTTATTTTTAATGTGGTCTGTTTTCATTTGGCAATATATCTTGATGTGTTAGTATTAGGTCTAATTACATATTACTAATTAGCTACTTTCAGTATCCTCTATATTTTCAAAAGTTACATTGAGATCTCTATATTTACAAAAGTAAAACATTTAACTCCGTTGCTCTAATAAAATTTTTCTCACTTTTTTTTTATTTTTAATCCTGTAAAATTATCTTTTTAATCTTGTACAGGAATCTCAATGTTTCATTTTAGTAAGTGTAGAGATTCCAATATAACTTTTAAAAATTTAAGGATCGAGATGCTAAAGGTAGCTAATTACAAGAGGGAAAGGTAGTTAACTCTTTTTTGTTAACTTTTTCTCTGCAGGTTATGTTTCTCAATGTTTAGGAAAACAAAGAAGGTGTTTGCTTAGAATTAACAAGTCCTTGTAATTTAATCTTATTTAAATCATTTTAGGATTTCTCCAAAATTTTACCAATGAGTCTTCTAACTTGTAATTGCTGGTTTCTTCATGGCATTTTAGTGTCGAGGCACCGGACACTCATGAACATATTTGACAAAGTACCTAATGTCCATAAAGATGCTTTTGTGGCTCCAAGTGCATCTGTCATTGGTGATGTCCATGTGGGCCAAGGTTCATCAATTTGGTATGGATGTGTTTTGCGAGGTATGTTTATGTTAAACAAGTTAGTGTGGTATTGATTATGCAGCTAGTAGAGTTTCATTATCCTGAAGGTGTCCTTTTCTTTACAGAATTCACTTGCTTTAAAAGTGTCCGATTTGTTAAATATTTGAATGCTCTTGATTTAACTAGAAAAATTCCATGTAGCTCACCCTGAATTGTAGGTACATTACGGCTTATGGTTTTTTTTTTTTTTGTATTGTATATCGCTAAAATCAAAAAAATACTTTGTTAGGTACCTAGGCAATGATGCTTAGATATGAAGTTGGTTTACTAGATAGTTTCCAAGATATTAAGTTGGTTATCAGATAAATACTTCTAAATAGGTATGCAGGGCCTTGACAGACCTATACAAACATTGCTGTATATTTTCTTCTGCAAGTTTCTGCAACTGATGTCATAAAGTTGCTGTTGGGGTTGGTGCAGTGGGCAGCAAATTGAGAAAGTGAATAAAGAGAGTTCACGTACGAAATGATTTCAAGGAACTTGATGTAAGCAAGAAAAAAGTGGGAAACTGAGAGAGAAAATGTCTGGGAAATCTGTTAATAGCCACTCCATTTATATCATCGTAAAGCTAATTTATTTACAACTCTTGTTAACGTGAGTAGCACTTACTACATATTCTAAACAAGTTTGAAACTATATCGTAGATGTAACAAAGGAACTCCTCGGGTAACTTGAATGATATGGTTCGCATACTTTTAAAATGGCTAATGCTGCTCACCGACATGTTCTTTGTTTATAGCATCCTTTTTGTTGTATAATATTTTGTTTTGCAAGGTTTGTATTGTAGCAACCATATGCATAATTTTGTTCAAGAATTTATGACATCATCCTATATCCATAACCCAAGAACTACTGGGATGTGGAAATTTGTCTGAGGCTTACACTTGCATTCATCATTGTAACGCTGGTTGTTGCTGGTTTCATTGAATGACAATGAAGAAGAGTTTTATCATGTGCACCTATCTATTTGATGTCCAGATATTGGTCCCTTAAGACAGTAACCAAGGATATATAGTTCTAGTATAGGTGGAACTTGTTGCTCATAGAATGTATGCATTAAGTTTGGTTGGTTATCAGCAGTTATTAACTCCTTTCTTCGGATCCATTGCAGGTGATGTGAACAGCATCCACATTGGATCTGGCACTAATATACAAGATAATTCCCTGGTGCATGTGGCAAAATCTAATCTAAGCGGGAAGGTCCTACCAACTATAATCGGGGATAATGTCACAGTAGGCAAGTGATGTAATTCTCCTGAGCAACAGTTTTACATTAGCTGCCAAGCCCACAATTTACTTGGAAATCATAGACTTCATTCTTCTTTGTTAGACTTTATTTCTTGATTTGACCATATTATGTTATCTCTATAAGTAACTTGTGTCCTGGGCTCCTAGGCATAAAGTTTAGAATTAGAAACCTGCATGTTGTGGTGCAGATGTAAATGTTGACTTTAATTTATTGTTAGTCCCAGCATGTTGTGTTAAGTTTTAGAATATGAATTAAGGTAGCAAGATATTTTGATTAACTTCTTCTAAAGCTCATCATTGTCTTTAAAGCTTAAAATTTACAGGCCATAGTGCTGTCTTGCATGGATGCACTGTTGAGGATGAAGCATTTGTTGGAATGGGTGCTGTCCTGCTTGATGGGGCTGTTGTGGAGAAGCATGGAATGGTTGCTGCTGGAGCCCTTGTAAGGCAGAATACAAGAATCCCATGTGGAGAGGTTATCAGCTGTCTGTCCCATGATTTTTTTTTTTAATTAAGTTTATATTTGTCTCCTGAATTCATTACCATCAGCTAGCTCTATCGGGTAGGTCCAATAATTTGATTTGGTCCAGCAGACTTCCATGCATATGATCTAGTGATGGGAGTGATAGAGGAATCAATCTAACAGAGTTGGTTTCTGCCGCCGCGGAACTTGTGGTGGCTTCAAACATTAGAACATGTGATCTATTGCGGAAGGGACTAAAGGGGCTGTGCTGCTAGAGTTTACCAAAGGGGGGGAGGGAGGCTACAGTTAGAGGTGGCATGACGGTAGTGATGGAAGCTCAAAATAATTTATCATATAATATGATGTTTGATTATATAAGTTGAGAACTGATATCATATATATCTATTATAACACAAATGGTCTCGGATTGGGTCATTACCAGATAAAATTGACCTGGATCTGTGTCCGATCCATTGATGAACGAGACTGGATCACAGACTCGATGGATCGGAACAGATCGATTGACGGCCTTATATTGAACCATGGTGAAGCAAAGATTAGTGATCATTTAACTTTACTCATTGACTGTGCTCATTTATGAACTCTGGTTATGCAACAGGTATGGGGAGGTAATCCTGCAAAGTTTCTGAGAAAGTTAACTGATGAAGAGGTAGCTTTTATTTCTGAGTCTGCTGCCAACTATGCCAATTTGGCCCAAGTGCACGCTGCTGAGAATGTTAAATCTTTTGATGAGATTGAATTCGAGAAAGTATTGCGCAAGAAGTTTGCTCGCAGAGATGAGGAGTATGATTCCATGCTTGGAGTGGTCCGTGAAGTCCCTCCGGAGCTAATTCTTCCTGACAACATCTTACCAGACAAATCTCGCAAGCCTTCTCAGTGAGTTAGGCTGAGACAGTCAGCCCACTTCGCCGAACCAGCATCACGAGCTTGTTACAGCATGGTAGTGAGTTTGGTGGTTCATATTTCTGTTGCTGTCCCAATAATCTCAGGTCGGGCTCTTTTTTATGATCGGTCATGTACTCTTGTACTCTTCGATATCGTATCTGTTGGTGCTAGAATCCTGAATTGCTTTCAACATCAATTGTAACAAGAGCACAAAAAAATTGTGTTTTTTATCACAACCCATCTTTGTGACACAAGCATTTACTTGGTGTGAATGAGATTCATGTTTTTGTCAAGGCACTTGATTTACTGCAATACTTTACATGGATGTAACGATTGCAGTAATAAGCTATTCAATTATGAGAAGTAAACTGAATGCTTTCTAGTGATGCAGCAGGAGATGCTGCAGTGGGATCAGTGGATCCACACCAATTTACTTTGGACAAACTTAGATCTAGAACTGATTCGATCATGGACAGTGATGACGAAGTATACATTGACCGGATGACCAAATTTTGACTTTGATCATGAGTCGTATCAGACTTTCTGAACCAAAGTCAGATCCCATCCGAGTCGAGAAATTCCAAATTAAACCTCGTTGATTTCTCCGATCCATTCTTTACATAAAGAGATCTCCTCAAGTCATAAAGGAACTCTTTGTTTTGTTTTTACATGACATATTAAAAACATGAACTAGATTACGTGACAGATATGGTGTCGAAAGAGTAGATCGATGACCAACATCTTGTTTGGAGATGTGTGGTTTCTGACTTCATCGTGTATTGAACAAGGGAGGTCTTCAAACTCGTGTAGTGAACAACGTGCTTTAATTTCTGTTGACCAGCCTCAAGACTTCCAAGGCAGAATTGCATTAAAAATGACCAGTTGTTTTCTTTTCCTCCTGAACTTTGTGTGGCGCACGCAACAATGAACAGTCAAAACCTAAGGTGTGCATTCATATTGTTAGTGTCAACAGGATTCAGTGACTTTCTACTTCCAGATCTTATAATCTAAGTAGCTCAGTTGAGTTCACATGAGTCGACCATACTTTGTTCTAAACCCAACTTGTTGCTTTGGCAACCCAAGCATTCCTTTCGATAAATTAATCCTATGATCTAACCAAAGATCTCAAATAGGAAAACTGGGTTAGTTCTGATAAGCATGAACTTAAAATAATCGACGGTTAAAGCAATTGATCACATATTTGATTTGTCACAAAATTATTTACTTTTAATTTTTAATTAATAATAATATTTTTTTATGAACTAACTTAACTGATAAGACTTTGTCAATTATTCAGAAAAAAAAAAGATTTCAAAAGTCTGAATGAAAAGAGCTCAGACAATGGAGAACACAACATGAACAAATGCAAAGCATCCAAATCAAAGTTTGAGTGGAACAGGAAGCTTTCAAGCAACATCAACCAACAAACCATGTTAAACAAACAAGGACCAAAAAGAGAAGAGCATTTGCAGTATGGTGATTTGTTGGGTCAGCCAAATCATGGTGCTTCTACATCACAAGGACAAGGCAAATGAATCATTAATGGGTAATGGTTATAGTGCTTGGTGCCTCGTCTCTGTCATTGTCTACATAGCCAGTCTCAAAAGAACAAATGGATAAATGTTTCCGGAGTGCTGGGACTATATCTTGAGTCCTCAGGCTTCATATTACATTTGGTGAACTTATCACCACTCTCCCCATTTATGCTACTACTCGAGTCAATGTGTCTAAGTCTCCATCAAGAACTAAACACCGAAAAAAGGAGGAACCTCTTTTGTCTAGTCTTTGCAACCAAGCTCAGCAGGTAAATACAGACTTAACAGCGAGATGCAGATGTTCTTCTGTACAGGAAGAAGGTTCCTGTAAGTTGGCGATCCATTCCCAGAATAAACAGAACTAATGCCGGCCATTTGCCCAACTCCTAATTTGGTTTCTGGATTTCAGAACAGGATGTCTGTTGTGCACCTGTTTTGGCAGATCATGCAGTTCCATTACTTGTATAGTTCGCTGTTTTTTTGCTGCGGCAAGTAGCATGAAGCACCCATCAGATGAGCTATTATATTTAGCTACTAGGAAATCGATAAGATCATATTAGACACCGGGAACTGAAGCATACCATTTTCTGCTTGCTGGTAACCTTCATGAAGCTTCCTCTTTGCCAGTTCTAACTTTTCTCTTATTGAGGATTCCTCTGAGCACTTTGTTTTCTGCATCGAATACAAGATTATTAGATAGGTCAAGGTCCTCCAAACCTACAACATCTAGAATTTCTAGCAGAACTTACATCTTGTGGAACCACCAACAGCTTCCTCCTAAGTGCACCACTGTTTTGATGGTGTTTAGGATTCATCTGTCTGCCAGCATTCTGTGTGTGGGGTAACTTTGGTGGTCTGCCAGGCCCAGAATCCAGAATAACAGGTTTGCTTTGCCTGTTTGCAATACCTTCACACCTTCCTTGGCCGATCCCAGGATCCTGTGGCTTTCCCGGTCTCGTAACTGTTTTTTGCTGCTTCATCTGGCTTTTATCTTCCACGATTGCTGAATGCGGTGGTAGTTGCCTTCGTGTCACTTCCTTCCCTTCTGGTGTAATGAATTGTGATGGCTCTTGCCTCCTTGTCTCCGCTTTCTCTTTTGGAATGACATATTGTTTTGGAGGCTGTTGTTTCCTATGCGGCACATCATTTTCCGGAGACCCTCCATTTTCCCATGGCTTCTCAAACTCTCCATTATTTCTAAAATCTGGAGAACATTTTCAAGAAGATGACATCAACATATTGAAAATTACAAGATGAAATGTACCAGCAAACGATAGCAGAAAGCAGAGGAAATCATAGCTACTCACTTCCATCGTCATCCATTTCATCGAAGAACTTCACATCCAAATGGTAAGAGAAAGGCACAGAAAATGAAACCCGATCAGTCGAATTCAGAAAACAGTGGTGCAACTTGGACGATGGATAATAAATCATCCAAACAATTGTATCTTATACCTCAGAGAGCTGCATGGAAGTAGTTTGCGAGGCAAATAGAAATCCCTCATCTAAGGGGGGAGAAGGGAGCCCTTCCTCATCTTCCATAGGAGGATTTATAGAGTCTGGAGAGTTATCTGAAAAATCATGTGTTCAATATTACACATAAAACATGATAAACGACAAAGCCATCCAAGCAAACATGAAAGAGATGCTATACCTGCAATTGCCGCTGTAGCCCTCACCCACTCCTCGGCCAAAACCTTCCAACCACTGTCACACAAAGAAAGAAATTGAAGCAATGTTAGACAAGTTTCTAGCCAGCATGTCTGCACACTATTTTAGGCAGTATGAAGAGTCTCTTGAAACAAGTTGAAAGAACAATTCATCAGTCATATAAATGACCCTTCCATCAGATCCAAAGCCAAAGGTGCAATTGAACAGAATTGTTCATCATTAAACAAGTGCCTCCACCAAACCAATTAACCATTAAGAATAATGCAAACAAAATAAGCATAAATGAGCAAGGATGGAAACAAAGATCGCCTTATGAGCAAGATACAAAGTGCACTTACGAAGATGGCATGCTAAACCCTTGTGCTCTATGTAAGAAAACGAAACAAACCCTACGAGTACCAGCACCTTAAATGACTTATGAACTCTATTGTAATTCTCTGAATAATTTTGGTATAGAAAGATGAACCTACCCGATGAGAGTGCGCACAAGGTGGCGAATTTGCTTGGAGTTGTGCCTCCGCAGACAGTTAACCGCCTTTCCAATTTCAGTGGCCTGAGACCCAAATATACGGAGATTACAAAAAACAGGAAGGAAGGCTTTGCTTTTGTAGGTCAAAATTTATGCATGTATAAGAGAGAAAGAAACTTATGAACTGAAACATGTGTTCTATCATCACCTTCAGTACTTCAACAGAAAGCTCCATCAATTGCAGCCTCCTCAAAGACTCGAACAATATGCTATCCGACTGCAAACCAGCAAAGTATTCCAAATCAAGATCAAAGAGAGAGAATATAATCTCAGTAGCAGTAGAGCAAAAGAAATGCTCGGGCACCATCACAGTTATGCAAATTCAGCTATCTCAATGCATCGAACAGTTTCAGTGCAACCATAAAGACATCAAATTTATGAAGCAAACGAGGGCACAGACCTCATCACGGTGGTTGGCAAAGATCTCCTTTATCCGCAGAACCTCCCCAACGATCTGGCTTTCCTCTTCGATCTCCTCGGTAAGCGCCTCCGCCTCGTCGTAGCTGTAATTGCTCACAATCCGGTTCAAGTCCTCGGGTCCGTCGTTGCTGCTATCCACTTTGCTCTCCTTCTCCCCGTCCCGCTTAACGCTGCGATCGCCCTCCTCCCCCTCGGCGACGCGATCGCACCCATAGCACCGGGGTAGCAGCACGGCGAACAGCTTCTCCACAATCTGATGCCTCCTGCTCCTGAATTCCTGGGGGTAATCCGAGGCCGCAACGAGGATCGCGTGCTCCATCACTTCGAATATGTCCGAGTTGGCGCTGCGGAAGAACTTTCTCCAGTAATCGAGCGACCCGGACGAGCTCGCCATGGCGGCGAGGGGCGGCTCCAGCGACCAGAGGACGAAGTGATCGGAACCGGAGCCCGCCCGCCTCGGTTTGATTGGTTCTTGAGACGCTGGGATCGAATGTTGGACGCGATTCCGATCTGTGATCGGAGAAGCTCAAATGGTCATCAATGTCCCCGCCGATTGGCGCAGTTGCTATCTCCTTTTGTTATCCAAACAACATAGAAATCCAACGAAAATTTCCAAGAAAATCACGAAAATGACCGAATTTTCCTAAGATTCGCTACGGATGCATCCAACAGCAACCCAAAACTGCGGTTTTTCCCACAAACAAGGGGGGGAAAAAAGGGGATCAAACTCCTCCTTTTCTTCCACCTCCTTCTTCCCTTCAAAGAACCCAATCTCGACAGTTCCTAATTCCCAAAACAAATGCCTCGTCCACGGCTCGTAAAAAAGAACCTAAAGGAACCTCTCTCTTTTTTCTCTTCCGTTTTAAGTTCCCCCCCAAATTAGAGAAAATCTCCAAGAAATCACTCAAAAAAATCCTCCTTTGTTCTCCCAATCTCCTTTCTCACTCTCGATCATCAACCTCGATCCTCTTTCCTTCCTCGCTCTGCAAATTCCCAAAAGAATGAGGAGGAAGGGAGGCGAAGAAAAGCGCAACCCACCGAAGCAGACGCAAAGAGACAGAGACAAATACGGTGGAGCAAATCCAACAGCCGAATTACTCCCCTTCCTCCGTCTCTTCCCCCAAAAGAATTATTAGATAACGAGCCTAAAAAATCAAATCTTGAATGCTCTTAGAAATAATATTTCAGTACCGTAATGATGATAACGATGTTAATAATACGGGAGGAGTAATCTTAGGACGACGGGGAGGGAAGCAGCGAGGGCGGTGCTCGAAGGGGCGGAGCGGTCGCCATCGTTGACTCATCCTAACGGACGGTTACGATGGGCCGCGTTATCCCACCTGCCCTCATCGGACGCACCGCTGCGTCGCGTTGTAGATATGACGCGTCCGATCTTATCATGACATCGAGTGGTGCGAACTTTAGAACGGACGGCTGCCGTCGTCCCGTCGATGACACTTGGCGACGATCCGACGGAGGCACGGCTTATCATGGCGTGAGATGATGCCATCATGGGGAATCGAGTTGGTACAGGGAATCGAATTCGTATCGGATCGGATCGGATCGGGTCGGATCGAACCGAATCGAATCGGATCCCGGATTCGATCCGCTGACAAGCCTATGCAATTAAGTGATCATATAATTACAGCATAACATCAGTTTGATTAATGGATTACCGATTAGCTTCAACGTGGATAACCCATCCACGGAATAAGTCGAGCGGATAAGGATCGAAGAATAGAGATTTTGGATGCATGTGATGCGCATGTGGAAGACACAGGACGCCATCCCTTATCTGCGAAGGCCATGAAAGAATCGTGTACATGCCATCATAAATAATACATATATTCTCACCCTTAATGACGGTGTAATAAGTCGTTAATTAGTTATGGGATTAAGGGGGGGAAACGGAGTAGGAAACAAACCCACGTGCGCGCGAGAGAATCGTCTCGTTTGCTTAGAGGCCCTTCCCTTCGTTGAAATTACGAAAATGACAACAGTTGCATTGGCTTGCAGCCGTCATCGGACGGTTAGGACGAAGGAGGAGCGACCATCGTCAGTGAAGCCATAAGCAGAGGGATATGATCGGTAATTCAAAGAGGGCCGCGGAAGGAGGACGGAAGACGCGGCGGCGATTAATTGAGGAGAGGGGTCGGGGCAGGTGACGCTGTTTCTTCGGCGGGTAGCAAAGCGGTGGCGCGTCCACGGGATCGGAGGCGGCGGTTTTGCTGCGAAGACGGATAGTATCTATCTATTGGTAACCCGAAGGTGAGATTGGCGTGCGCATCTTCATCGCTTCCGACAGCATGCATAAGACTTTCACTATTTTGACCTTTCTGATGAACCCTAAATGTCCTCCGAAAACAG